>NW_028135463.1:175000-185500 GCF_964662115.1 Mustela nivalis | reverse complement strand
GAGTAGCATAGACATTTTAATATTTATTCTTCCATTCCATGAGCATGTAATATTTCCCCCTTTTGTGTGTGTGTCTTCCTCATTCTTTTCATAAGTATTCTGTAGTTTTTAGAGTACAGATCCAAATCTTTCTTCAGTTAGGTTTATTTCAAGGTATCATGAATTTTGGTGCAAATGTAAATGGGATCGACTCCTTAATTTCTCTTTCTTCTGTTTCATTGTTAGTGAATAGAAATGAAAATTATTTCTGTGCATTCATTTTATATCCTGCCACTTTGCTGAATTTCTGTATGAGTTCTAGCAATTATGGAGTGGAGTCTTTTGAGTTTTCCAAATAAAGTATCATGTCATATGAGAAGAATAAGAGTTTGACTTCTTCTTTAGGTTATTCTTTGCCAATTTGAATGCCTTTTGTTTCTTTTATTTTATTTCTTTTTGTTGTCTGATTGCTGAGGCTAGGACTTCTAGTACTATGTAGAACAAAAGTGGTGAGAGTGGGCATCCCTGTTGTGTTCCTGACCTTAGGGGAATAGCTCTCAGTTTCCCCCCTTTGAGAATGATATTCATTGTGGACTTTTCATAGATGGCTTTTATGACATTGAGATTATGTTCCCTTTATCCCTACACTATGGAGAGTTTTAATCAAGGAGGATGCTGTATTTTCTCAAATCTCTTTTTTGCATCAATGTAGAGGATCATATGGTTCTTGTCCTTTCTTTTATAAATGTGATATATCATGTTAATTTATTTGCAAATGTTGAACCACTCCTGCAGCCCAAAAGTAAATCCCACTTGGTAGTGGTAAATAATCCTTTTAATGTACTGTTGGATCCTATTAGCTTGTATTTTGGTGAGAATTTTTGCATCCATGTTCATCTGGAATATTGGTCAGTAATTCTCCTTTTTGATGGGGTCTTTGTCTGGTTTTGGAATCAAGGTAATGCTTTTCTCGGCTTTGAAGAATAGGTCTTAATTCTTCTTTAAATGTTTGGTAGTATTCCCCTGGGAAGCCATCCAGTCCTGGACTCTTGTTTGTTGGGATGTTTTTGAATAGTGCTTCAATTTCCTCACTGGTTGTCAATCTGTTCAAGTATTCTCTTTTTTTCCTGGTTCAGTTTTGGTGGTTTATAAATGTCCAGGAACGCATCCATTTCTTCTAGATTGCCAAACTCCACAGACTCCTATGGTGCACACCTGCACCAATCCCACCAGGGGAAGGAGCAGAGTTTCACAACAATTTTGTTGTTTTCTGGGCAGCTGCTCTGGGAGTGGTTGCTAGGTTCTTCATGTACTGCCATTCCTCCAGGGGAGTGAGAGGGAGTCTCACAGAGGTTTTGCTGCTCTTGGGCCCCTGCTTGGAGAGCAACTGACCAGCCATGAAGCGGTTCATGTTTTATGAAAAACCAAGCTGAGAGCCTACTACTGGTCTTGCTGCTAGCAGCCAGCTTCCCTGTTCTGATGCTTGGGAGCTCTGCCACACTCAGGCACCCCTGCTCTTTCTGTGACCCAGGGATCCTGAAGCCACACTGTCCCATCTAGGATTCTGCCCCTCTTTACCACCTAAGCATCTTTCAGGCAGGGATATCCCTCACAGGAAGTGAGATAATCCTGCATACCCAAATGAGGTCATCCCATCCTTGGGCGCCTTAAAGTTTCGATTAAAGACTCCTTAAAGTTTCGATTTTGTGTTTCACTGCTGCATCACTTTCCAGAAGCCAGCTTCTGGAGGTTCCCTCCCCCACACAGTTTATCTTCCAATATACCCCCTAAATTCACTTCCCTGAACCTCTTACCTTATAAAAAGTGGTTGATTTTCTATTTGTAAAATTGCAGCTATTCTTTTTTTAGATCTCAGGTTGAATTCACAGGTGTTTAGTATGATCTGGTAGATATCTAGCTGAATTCAAGGAACCAGATGAAATGAGGGTCCCCTACTCCTCTGCCATCTTCCCTCCACATCTCAGTATTATCAATGTGTGGTATCTAGATACAGGGTGTGACTTGGTCTAACTTTAGAAGATCTTAGCCAGAATATGAAAGTTGAGATTTTAGACCTGTTTCAACCCGAACAGTTGTGTTCCTCAGACAACAGTGTATTTACGTTAAAGAAAAAAAAAAGTGAAAAAAATGCTTTTACTAGGAATGTACGCTCCAGTTACTATAGCTACAGCATTCTATTACCCCATCCTTATCTGTTTCACTCACTTACATTTCCTTTCTTGGCTATCAACGTATTTGAAATTACAACTATTATCTAACCTTGATAATTCAACTTTATAGGCTTGGGAAAATAACCCTAAAACCAAGGTGGAGTTTAACAGGGATGAGTGCAAAATCTGGTATAGGATTTAATCAACTGTATATTCACAGAATGGAAGATATGAGGCTTACTGTAATTCATCTTAAAATCACCTGAATTTTCAGTCAACAATTTTAGGGTAATCTTTTAATATTATGCAGTTGCTATAAACAGTAACAAACTTGAAGGTTTTATAGGGAATTATCAAGTTTAGATAATTTAATTTTGCATTTTAATAAAAAAAGAAAAACATGTTATGAAACATCATACATAATGCTGACAATTACCCCATGCAACTGGTTTTAAAGGATTCAAAGGATATTTTCCACTGAATTGATTCATGACCTCATAGAATTGACCATTTGAATATAAATTTTTCCTTTATTTTAAATCCTAAAAGTTAGTATTAAGACATCAAATTTTAATGAGTCTAAGTGAGCAAAAAAGTTCGACTTTATATGAATATTCCCTACTAACATTTTACATGAAATAAATGGTGTAATTTTTGATTATACAAAAGAAAATCAATAGATGACCAGGAACTCTTTCTTTCTCTCTCTCTTTTTAGCTAAATAATGAGTCAGAAATGGTGCATCAAAGTAATTAAACTCTTCGGAAATCTCTCTTGATCCATCTCTGCAGCTGGTGTTTTTTTGTTTTGTTTTGTTTCGTTTTGTTTTTGTTTTTGTTTTGTGTTTTTTTTAAATTTTTTATTTGTTTTGTCTTTTTTTAATTAGGGAAAATAATGAGCTTCTTTTTGAACTTAAAAAAAAAAAAAAAGCAAACCTTAAAAGAAAATAGTCTTTTATTTTTATCCTTGTAATGAGATGAGCATTTATTAGCAAGACTGATTTCAAAAGACTCAGAAGAGGTCCAGGGATTTTATTACATATAATCATTATATCCAAAATACAGAATACATTTTAGGTTTCTATGGTTTCTTTTTTTTTTTTCCTGCCTTTCTTTTTTGTTTGTTTCTATTGTTATTGGCAAGTAAAGTGAAAAAGTAGTATCAAAATTTGAAATAAAGTCCAAGTTTCAAAGCACTTTTGTGTTTTATTATGTTTTTTTTAAATTTTAAATTCAATTTGCCAGCATATAGTACATCATTAGTTTCAGATGTAGAGTTCAATAATTCCATCAGTTGCATATATCACCCAGGGCTATTATATTGTTTTTATTTCTGTTTTGCTCCATGTTCTCAGCTCATGACCTTTAAAATAAATTTGTATTTGGAATGTAAATACAATGTTTTCTTGATGTATATGCTGTAAGACTCTCAGGAATGAAGATAAGATGGACTTATTTTAGATATTTTACTTTCTTATAAGTAATCTAAATTACTTTTTAAGTATGTTGAAGAGATAAATTATATTCTCATTCCCAATTTTCATTAATGTGATTTTTACTGGGGGAATTTGTATTAAAACAAAACCACTTTCAGTGCTGGACACAGACATGAAAATATATCTGGCTCTTATATTTGCCAATATAATTCCATTCTTAACTTAAGTTTTTATTCTTCTGGTGTCAAAAGAAGAGGTGTACCCTTTTCTGTAACGCTAATATCTCTGCTTGGGCCTTTAACATCTCTTTCCAATTATCAAAAATGTTGCTTTAAAATTTATACCCTACTACTGTTTTTTTAGTCTCTCCATCTATCTTTGTCTCTGGTCAGATGGTCGGTAATTTTGAAAAGTCTTTTGTGGCAATGCTCTTTTACCTTCAGCTTCTCTTCTTTGATTCCTTTGAGCTGATAAATTCATAAATATTTTTTCCCAGAAACTCCTTTTCCCCCCATACTTGCCATTTTCTCCTTCATTCATTTCAAATCAAGTCTCCTTTAGAACTCTGAAAATTGCCTTCCTAAAAGGATCACTTAATGTCTTTCTGGCCAGCTTGAAATGTTTTGTGTGTGTTTGCATATATTGTAAAAATTGTACTGTGTTTAATACCATTGTGCAAATTCTTTTAATACTTCTTCCTCCCTTAATTCATGAAATCCTAGTGCTTTTTCATGTTTTCTCTCATTTTTCTGATCATTCTGTTTTGTCCTACTAAGGCCACATGCTTTTCTTCTCTTACTGCTTGTTTTGTAATAATTTCACAAAAAGAATTTTATAACCTTCACCTTTAAATACCATTCACATTTAATATATATAGTTATGGCAACTATTGAAGGATAAAGCTTTAAAAGTCAATGCTATTTTAGCTTCATTCTTCATTCAAAAAAGTAGTAGGACATGAAGACCTCAAATCATGCATGATACAGAGAGTGACAAGGAGCACTCAATTTAAAATACAAAGATTCCCTTGGTTCAATTTGACTATATATTGTTTATGTTGGAAATTACATCTAAATGATTAATAATAGATGCTCTCTATATGCAGGGTGGCCTGGGGGTTCAGTGGGTTAAGCCTCTGCCTTAAGCTCAGGTCATGATCTCAGGGTCCTGGATCAAACCCGACATGGGGCTCACTGCTCAGCAGGGAGCCTGCTTCCCCCTCTCTCTCTGCCTGTCTCTCTGCCTACTTAGGATCTCTCTTTCTGTTGAATAAATAAATAAAATCTTAAAAAAATTAAAATTCCAGTGTATACTAATGAATTTTTAAAATTCTGATCTCAAATAAGTGAATGTCTCTCAGAAAACATAAAAGCATTTTTTGTAGGAATTGCAGATTTGTTGACCAAAAAGAATAACAGGAATAAGACCTATGTGATTGATTGATTGATTGATTGATTGATTTATTTATTTTGCCTGCCAACTCTAGTGGTTTCCAGGAACAGTTTGAATTTTGGCTGCCACTGGAAATGAAGCAATAGGCCATGCATGCTATGAGTTCCACAGGAAGTCTAAAAAGTCAGACAAAAGGGTAAAATGGCAAAATGAAGGGCAATTATCCTTTGTCCCAAATGCAATTTTTTATAGAATGGCAACCAAATGGACTAGGAAATAAATTATTTATTCACAGTTTGACACTCCAATGTATTTATTTATTATTTAGTAATCTCTACATCCAATGTGGGGCTTACTCAAGACCCCAAGTCAAGAGTCAAATGCTTTTTTAACTGAACCATTTTGACACTCTAAAATATATATTCAGGATGTCTTAGGTCTAGTTCTTTGACTCACAGAATTACCTTCTTACTAGTTGTTATACTAGTTTAGATGTTGTAGTTTTTCTAAGGAAAAAAAAGTAGTATGGCATAAAAATTATCTCTGTTCATATTTGAAGGGAAAATAAGGTCTAGAGAGTACCACAGTGGAGAGCACAGCTCTAAAATCTCTAAATTCACTCTGGTGTAGAGTCATGTCAGCTATGTGGAAATTTCCACTTAGTGTGTTTGGAAATCATTTAGAACTTCCATTCTGGCAACAAATATTCTCTTGATATTTTGAGTAGACATTTTGATATTTTACAGAAGTTAGTGGATAAATGAAATTTATTTTTTGAAAGTGAAATGTGTAAGAATAGGCCAGTAAAGAATGTCTTCAATGCAACACCTATGCTTCTATTTTTTGAGTAAATGTGTATGCTTCACTGTGTGTGCTTCAGAAGGATAGTAAAAGTTTCCTTTAATCATTGTTTTCCTAAGGGAAAAGTGGCTTATTTAGCTTATCCAGTCTGTTTAGTTTTTTGTTTGTTTGTTTTTTAAAGATTTTATCTATTTTAGAGACTGAGAAAGTGTGAATAGGGGGAGGGGCAGAGGAAGGGGAGAGAGAGAATCTCAAGCAGACTTCTCACCCAGTGGAAAGCCCAATGAGGGTTTTGATCCCTTGACCCTGTGATCATAACCTGAACTGAAACAGAGTCTGACATGCAACCAATGGAGCTACCCATGTGCTCCTGGTCTGTATAGTTTATATAGAGCTTTTCCCCAACAACACTAGATAGTGGCTGTATTTTCTAAATAGATATTAAAATTTCATGTATTATTTTTGTGAAATATTAGTCAAATCATAATATGCCTATTATGAATAGCAAACCATGGAAAGAGATTTGAGTAGCCATGTTCAAAGAGCTTTGGCTCCTTAAGAATCACAGGGTAGTTAAGAATGTTGTCCTGACCAAGCTATCATTTGTCTTCTCTTAACAAGAAATCACTTATCTCTTCATCAAAATGTGATAACAGTTGCCATCCTGAAGAAATCCATTTCACTTTATCATACTTCCTGAAAGAACCACTATCCTTGATTTAACATTAAACTTCTTGGTTTAGCTGTAGTTGATATTTTTAAAATATGTATATATTGAGGGCATTTAAATCTGGTGAGAAGCAGTACCTAGATTTTGGAGAGAGGTGGAAAGGGAATTATGATGATTCCTAATAAAGGCTTAGATGGCCCTGGGAGATTAGAAACCAATGCCAGTCCTTCATTTTCCTTCAGCATTGCATCTTTCTCTTTTCTTGGGACCAGTATTACAAATTATAAGAAAGTGTGTGGTTTATTTAAAAAGTCAGTATGATTGTCTGTGTTCTTTATTCTACTGTGGTAAAACATGCTCAAATTTAGACATTGTTTAGGAGGATGGTGATCATCACTGCCTGGTACTCATCTTCACAGTCCACCCCGGGGCTAATTGAGTCAATTTGATCAGTATTTGACCTACATTTTTTAGATAATTGCCTAAATTTTCTGGATGCTTTTTCTGTAGAATAATGTCTGTAATGTAAATGCCGAAGTACAGAATTTTAATAGGAAACAATATTTATATATATTACCTTAGTTGAGTACATGGGATTTTATTAATTTGGGGAAAAAATCCCCCTTTTTCTTTTTAGCCTATAGTAAATATATTCTATGAAATGACTTATTAAGAGGCTGGAGTAGTTAGGAAGTTCGTATTGTGTTCTCTAGTATATCAGATAACCCATTAACTCACAAATTAGGCTAAACTAAACATTGTCACTTAAACTAACCTGGCAATAAAAATAACTATACTTTCTCATGCAGGATTTTGGATAGAAAGCCTAGGGAGAGATTCCCTTGGACTTTAGATTGCTTTTTATGCTGGTTTCTTTTTCAGTTTTTGTGCTTCTGGAGAAGATGTTATAGACATCATCTATTCACTTATTTAGTTCAGACTAATAATTTTCCTGAAGTTGTCAATAAAAATTAAACACAGATCCTCTGAACTCTCAGTAAATATCTAGTTGGATTATTTCTATCCTTTTTTTGAAGGCAGTTAGAAAGTTCAAATCAAATATCTTTTTTTTTTTTGGATTAAAGGTTTATTTCAAATATGGGCTGATATATTATTAAACACTGCAAATGACTAGATTATTAAGAATCTGAAAAATCAATATTGAAACTTGAATGACGCTTTCAACAAAATAGTATTATACTGTTTGTGAATTACTCTCCTTGTGTACCTTTGGCCAAATTTGTTCAAATAAATAGTTCTTGAACAGATACAGTTATGAAAACAAAGCTTTCTTCCTTAGCTTTGTTAAGGAAGTAAACAGTAAACTAAGAACTAGGAGTTGAATGAACCCATTGGAAAAATGTATATACTTTTAAAAAATTCTGACTCCTAAAAAAATTACTTTAGCTTTATGTGGTATCAGCAGATATTTTATAATTTAATTTTATTAATTTAATTTACTATTTTAATTATATTAAGTTATATATTTTTATTAATCCACCATTATATCATAAAATCCTACTCAGTTGAAAAAATATGCCATGTTATAATGCATTTGAAGCCTAAACACAAAAGTAACTGATTTAACTTAATAGAACTTACATGTCTAGATTACCATAGCAGAACTTGCATTATTTTCCAAATGATTCAAAACTATAAACACAGAGATTGAGTAGCTCTGCCAAACATTATACCTAGGGGTACCTGGGTGGCTCAGTTGATTGAGCATCTAACTCTTGATTTCATCTCAGGAAATGATCTCAAGGCCATGAACTCAGGTTTATGAGCAGAGCTCCATTTTCAGTGGGAAGTCTGCTTAAGATTCTCTCTTTCTCCCCCTTTGGCCCTAACTCCACTTGCACTATCTCAAATAAAAAAAATTAATCCTTTTTAAAAAACCACTAAAGCTTTTTGTATTTTAAAATCCTCTACTGCTTAGAAATAATATTTTATTCATACATTAAAAAATATCTTTAGCAGGTAAGATTTTATTAACGAAACAGTAAATTTTTCTCCACTTAATGAATATTATTTTTTAAATATTTCAAGTCATTTAAATGTCCCTTCAGAAATTTAGTCTTTACAAATGAAAAAGAACTCTTGAGTATAGAGAACAAACTCATGGTTACCATGTAGGTGGAATGAGTGAAACAGGTGAAGGGGATAAAGAACACACTTATTATGAGGCTCACTGAGTAATGTATAGAATTTTTGAGTTGCTATATTATATACCTGAAACTAATATAACATGCTAATTATACTGGAATTAAGAAGAGAGTATGTTTGGAAAAACTTGAATATATAAATCTAAAAATGGTTTTTAAAGAGAAGACACCTTTAGCTTAATTTCTATTTTTCCTTTCACATCACTGTTAATTTTTGGATTTTTTCCTGAAGGGCATACATATTTATGAAGCATTTTATGAAATATAGTTATGTCCCCAAACTTATGTTTTAAACTTGGAATAATTAATATTTAATGAATGATTTGATACAATTATTCTATAATTTTGAACTCTTGTTTATGAGCATGTGATTTTTTTCCAAAACATTTTGATATTACCCATTTTTGTGGAAATTCATGTTACAAAAAGACCCTGAAGTTTTATGAGATTGCATGATAATATAATAAAACTCAAATAATGTAGCATCTTTTAATTTGGTAGAGACTATGAAGGGAGAATGTAAAAACAGTATAAATATCTTCTACAGCAAAGATGCAGATAAACAAAGATGGTTTTCTTTCTAACCAATTCTCGGGGTATTCAGTTAGCATACATTAATTATGAATCTCTTATCCAAGATGTGCTAGACACCATGAGGTTATGGAGATAAAGCTTCCCTAGTTGGGGACCTAGTGGAGTTTTCACTGCCATGAATGTACTGTTAGGTAATTAAGTTTTAAATCTGTTTTCTCAAGAAAGGGTAGTGTTTTGAAATAGAAACAGATTTAAGAATGGTTTAGATAAATTATTAGATAATAAAAATATTATTAATAAGTAGGGAACTCATGTAAGTCTAGGGTGAAATGTTTTTTCAGGAGGACATCTGGGTCTTCTCACAGCACAGACTGCTGGGCTGACATGGTCCACAGGCTGTCTCTATGAAGCAGTCCCTATTCAGATGGAGGCAATGGAGAGGAGCACTTCTCACTATTACCTGAATTATAAACTTTGGTGATACAAGCTTGCCCCATACTTTATTTACACTCAACTCTAGATTTTCACTAAAATAGAGTACGTGTGGTGTGTGTGTGTGTGTGTGTGTGTGTGTGTGTGTGTCTATGCATATGTATATGTCTATGTATACATATAGGTATGCATATATTTGCCCTAATTCCTAGGGCAGTATTCTATACAAATTTGGATCTATATTATGTTTGCTTATAATGAATTGATCTATCCTTGCTTTCTCTAAGATAAATATTATATTTGTTTAAGTTCTTAGAGTAAAAGCAAACAAAATTCCCCAAATCTAATGACTCTTAAAAGTAAGCTTTCAATTTCACCTTTCCATTTCAAGCTTCCTAAGTTACAATAATAAAAGGGGTTATTCAGAGTCACCTTTGCAAGAGGGATTAAAGTAAGTTGAGAAAATTATGAACAGAAAAATAAGCAGATACTCAAATGCTATGACTTTCCAACTCTGTGCTCAGCTTTCTTTTTTGCTCTCATAAAGTATTAAGCAACTCTTCTGATGTCTGTCTTTGCTTTTGAGTCAATTAATCTTAAGATAAATATTCCCTCAATTATACTGCTGCAAGTAGCCCTTCTTTCTTTCCTGTAACTTATAAGAATGTTTTTTTCCAGTATATATTGTAGTAAGCAGTATTTTAGTGTTTAAATATTCCAAATCAAATTTTCTGGCTTATTAAAGAAAAATTTTCATGCCCCAAGGATATTTCTTTGAAAAATCAGTGTTACTCTGGAAGCATTTGAGTCAGCATCTAAGAGGGGCTTCCAACATTATTTTTTTAATTCCTGAGATGACAGGCATTACATTAGGATCTTACCACTTATATGCCTGACCTGACCAATTAACATTTTACACAT
>NW_028135463.1:0-170000 GCF_964662115.1 Mustela nivalis | reverse complement strand
TCTGAATCTGTTTTTAGTATATCTTACTATATATAAAGAAATATTTAACATAAAGCATTTAATCTATATGGATAAATGCTAATAGATTTAAAAAGCTAATATTAAAAACAAATATAATATGTGAGGTTCCATTTTAAAATGTTTGAGCTTGCAGAAGAGAAGTATTAGTTGCAAATGAAGTTAGGAATGCCTAGAAAGCAGCTTTTAAAATATTTGCCCATGTATCAAAGTCCATAAACTAAATCTAACTTTTTTGTTTTCCAAATTATGAGTTGTCATAAGCCTTATATATTAAGAATAATTTAAGAACTTTTGAGTCACCTGCAGCATAATTTCTTCCCATTGCCATCAATAAAAACAACTTTAATACCTTGTATTTATACCTACTCCTCAGGTGGAATGGCTCTTTTAATATGCCCAGTTGGGGATAAAACATCAAATTTCTGTAACTTTTGACTAAAGAGCTTATATTTCTCTAGTTAAAAATTTAAAGGAACTCTCTTTCCCTTCATAAAAGGCCATTTATTTCTCTTAAAGCTCCCTAAAATAAAATTAATTTAGGGTTTTAAACAATTGTTAACATTAAGTAGTCATTTTTAATATTTTTTATTCTCATTATTTCTGCAAGCAAGACTTTGTGTAGCACTTGGTATCTTCTAAGTGCTATGAAAACAGTTTTATTAATTATGTTTCACAGAAGGGAATAAGAATGTGTTCGATGTGGGATCGAACATGGTGATATGTAGAATCAAGATGTTCTTTACCAAATGTAACATTCCCGATCACAAATTCCAAGATAATACAATATAATTTCCGTGCATTTCTCCTCATCAGGAATGTTGGAGGTGCATTTTAAGTTTTAATAATTAATGCTAGAATGACCAAATTGCAGACTAATTGTTTCCATATTGTACTTCAAATGGGTTTTTAAAAATGAAAAAGATAACTCTACACAATCAATGCTATTTATTGTACCTCTGGGCCTACTCTTCTAAAAATTGTAGCTTATCAATTTTTCTCTGTCAAGCTTGAACTAATGTAAATAATTGAAATAATGTAAAGTTATATTTTCATGTTTTTATAGATACAACATGACAACAATACATAATGTAAGAATATTTCAACTATGGATAATGTTGATTGGATAATGCACATCTCAGTTACAAAGCAGTAATCATAGTTTAATATCCATGTAACGGTGCATCAATATATTGCTATATAAATATGTCTGTGTGCATATAAGTGAAAAGTGGTCAAACAAGAGTGATGACAGCTGTCTAAAGGTTTTTTTATTCATTTTATATAAAAACTGTTCTGGAAAGACCAAAATGTTTATGAACTATTCTTATGTAAATTTACAACTGTCCTCTACTGTACTTTTTTGTTTACAGTATAGTACCTTATTTTCTGCTGTGTTAAGTGGGTGTCAAACTCCAAGGAGACATACACTTTCTACAACTTCTATTGAAGATATTGGAATTTCCAATTTTTCATGTGTACTATGTCGGAAAATGCTTTTGATTTTATTTTTAAATCTAACATCGGATGGCTTTCTCAGAGTGTTGTAAAAACTTCAATCATACATAAAACATGTTCTTACAAAAGGCAAAGATCTTTATTTTTTTATTGAATAGTTCTTTAAACTAATCATAGTGAGAAATCAAAATGTATATTTAAGTTTATTCCAAAACAAACTGGCTGTTTCTATCAAACAAAGACATCTTTGCTCAATTTATAAGTCAACTAAGTACAAATGTAATAGAGTAGAAATAACTTTTTCTTTTTCAGCTAAAATGAGTAATATTTTCAGTATTCCAAGTCTCCAATCATTAAGTGCTTTGGGCATATGAAGAACTATGACTGAATTTATCACATTTCTCATTTTTTGGTAGATATCAATGTCCTACATTGCTATCACCAGCCATTGCACCATGTGTTGTGAGATCAGTTGTTTTTATAGTCCTATTAAAGAGCCAGAATGGTGACTTGCTCTACAAATTCCATCAGGAAACACATTTCCAGGCTTATATGTTTCCAAAAATGTGGTAATTTATTGTTTTACGAGAGTACTAATAAGAAACTATAACAGTTCTGATTAAGTCTTTTTATAAAGGTGATCATTTCAGTATTTAGGCAGTCCTTTGTGGGTAAGTTCTAAAATTATTAAGACATTTTAGTTCTTCAAAATTGCACATTCAAATTTCTTTCAAAAAATTGGTGGGTTTTAAGATACTTAATGTTTAATGGATGAGTATGCAAATGCATCTGCTTAAAAATACAGTAATCTTGACTTTCCACTCTGTAAATACTCTAACCATTTTAGTGGTCATGGCAGGAAATTAAGCACATGCAGACAAGCATTAACAGTATAACAACCCTACAGGATGATTGCAACACAACACCTTAACCATACCATTTAAAAAGAACACTTACTGAAACTAATTAGAATTCAGTGTTTTCTCTCCTTTCTATCCTCTATCTCATCACATATTAGAGTTATGAATCTAGTAAATTAAAAAAAAAATAACTCAAGAATCACCTTTACCTTGAAATGTATCTGTGGGTTAACTTGTTTTCAGCTGGGTAGAATATATTATCTATTGCACTTTGAGAGCCTTCTAGTCTGTTATGTAAATTAACGTGTAATTTAGGCAAATAATCCATTTACCTCTAATTTGAATGAAGTAAGTAATGTTTTGATTGACTTAGTTGCATAAATTCTGTCTTATCAATTTTAGTTGATAATGTGTGCTTTATTAATATACTGTGAACTTTGGAGAGTTTATTGGTTAAGTCTCACAAATTTTATAGGAGGTCAAAATAAGCTTATGGAAGGAAATAGAAGAATGAGGTATATATATATATGTTTAAAGGTAAAATAATTTTGTGCAAGGGATTCTAATACTTAAAATTGGTTTATTTTTAAATCACCAACATGAAAGATGGGTAAGTACAAAAAAATCATCATGATATTCTGAAAGAAAACCGGGGGATGTATTAAATGGTTTGTGAAAGTTGTAACCAATTTGATTAAAAGGAGGGGTTCATTTCCTACTGTATTGCTTTGACTAGACTATGACACTGGAAATTCAATTAGGTTCTATCAGTAAATTATACTTTCTCTATTTCTATGTTTTCGAATAACACCAGCTCATAGGTAGCATATGGCACTCTAAGTACATGAAGGTTCAAAGATATTTATATAAATATGGTATTCAGGCACGGAGATGAATGCGAATGACCTACTACCTAGTACAAGCAAGGAAGTGCCTGGAGTAAACCTGGATCATAAGAATTTGTGTATACATTTTATATCCTGTCTCTCTTCGTTTCCTTCATGCTTTACCACTTTACATTCTCTTCCTGCCCTTAAGTACAACTGCCATTTTTCATATATCACACCTCAGATGGTCCCTCAGTTTTTAGTTTCATTCATCTTGCTTTTTTGCTTTTTCTCCATCATATCCCATTTATTTCTGGCCTGTCTTTTATGAGAGATTTTGCTTGGAGGGCACTTGGAATACAGTTCATTTTGTCAAAGACAGGTCTGACAGTTTCAGAGTCTTCTTAATAGCTGTAATAAATGACTAAGAATTTCTCCAATGTAATAAAAATTTCCTGCAAAGCTCTATTTCTGCATGACTCATATATTCTGACCCAATAATTGCAAATGTGTGATATTCCTCCATGTACTTAAAGAGTCACACAATTTAAAGACTTTTTGTAGGAAGTGGGAGGCTCTTCAATGGAGCAGGAAGAGTGGGAACTCTATTTTTAATATATGTGCTCATCAGAATCTCTTTTTAAAGTCACTTTACAATGAGCACAAGCCAATTGTCTATTTTAATTCCTCTCTCAAGCACTTCCCGATTATTCTCTAATTGCCTTTTCCCCCCACTAGGTATAAGTCAATTGTGGTATTGCCCAACCAGATTCCTTTTCAAATAAGCATAAACTCACTGTTACTTCATTGGGTATGCCTGAATTCACTGAACGAATTTGGTCATTTTTCTTTCTTTTTTTTTTTCCTTTCAGGTTAATGTGCCAATTTCATTTTATTGTAAATTGGAATGTGGGGGAGTGGATTAAGCACTTGGGAGGGAGTCAAAACCAGGATTCTAGCTTTCTCTCTCCTTGTTTCACGCCTCCCTTTGTCTCTATCTTCTCAACTGGAGTATGTGGATACTAGGACTATCTCATGACAATGATGCAAGGAAATTTAATATGATCATTTAAAACATAATGTAACATTGTGTCTTCTTTAAAAAATGGCTTGAAGGAGTAAGTTTGTGCATTGGAGTGGCAATTGATGTAGAAAGGTTTTTCGCATTATTTACAAATTTGTTTCCTCATCTCAAACCATTAGAAAAGCCGTTCTGTCCTCTAACTTTCAGTCATTCAGCTACTGGTTCATTCTAAGAAAAAACATTTATTTAATGTGTCCTGAATAAACATAAACTCAAGGTAAGGGCTAAATTTGAAACCTGTATTCTAAGAATTAAGTATTATATGTTTTTAAAGCATGCAGTTCTTTGATCCTGCCCACTTAGAAATACTATTGTCAGTATATGGATGGCTCTGTGACATTCAAGAGTTCTATATTTCTGTCCCAACAATTTTCAACCACGAAATTCAAATGTTAATTAAGAGTACATATCTGATAACACTCATCAACAACGTCCATAAATATGGACTCATATTTTTCTCTCTCTCAAAATTTAGATTGTGTAAATTTTGCTTGTAAATTTATTTGACATCTGATCAGTAGCTCTGTTTTCAAAGACTCAGATTAAATCCATTAACAAATTGCACAATTTGGTAATTTTAAATTGTTGCCATCTGCATGGCTTACATATATCTACAATCTGTTTCTTTAGATAAGAGTTTAATTCAAATAACACTCAACATATTTTGGTCAGCAGTGAAACAGTATCTTACAATCAAACTGTAGCAAAAATTTTAAAAAGTATTTTTAAAACAAGCTCATAATTTCTTAATGATGGGCCTACCAACTGAGAATTTATTCATGAAAATTCTTAAAATGAAAGTCACTATCATTTTTAAAAAAAATTTACTTAAACATTTCCATTAAATTACACCTAAATTTAAAAAGGATATTTAATTTCAAATGGAAAGCATTTTGAAGGAATTTACACTTTTATTGGGTTTCCTAAACCAAAGAAAAATGCATTTTACATTTAGGGATTCATACATTATAGACATGCTATTTTAAGTATCCCCCATCATATTGCCAATATTAATAGGTAAGGAAGCCCATTTGGTAAGAATTGTAATAAAAATAGATTATAAGTTAACTTGTGCATATTTTCCATGTCTTTTTTTTTTTTTTTGGCTCATTATAATGTAGAAGGTTTTTACATAAAAATCACTTTCCCCCCAACATCTCATGGTCAAGAATTTTGTGTTAAAAAAATCCTGTGCTTATTATAATTTTAAGCTATTGATATATTTGAACCATATCTAAAAACAGTTTTGTGTAAATATTTACAGATTTAAAAGGATATGACCTCATAAAAATGATCTGTGAGGTTCTTAAAATACTTATGAAAATGGAAATCTGTAGTATTATAATCTGCCTTCTCTCCCTCCCCAAATTATATTTGGTTTGGCTTATTATCTCAACTGATCAGAGGACAATTTTACTGAAGTCTAAGTCATGAGTTAGAAGCATATGTAACCATTAATTTTACATGATTCTGAAATAATAGACAACATATCAGTCTTTACATATTCTTCTTGCAAATATGTGCCTTAGTTCTCAGTGAGGGTTAATATGGATAAGCAGTGTGAAGCTGTCATCTTTAGTTGGGGTTCATTTTAAATTAAAATACATTCTCAGATTTATAACTATATTTAGTCTGTATCATAATAGCCTTTCAGGTCTGTTCTATGTGCATTATCTTGTCAACTATTTGTGTTAAAGAGATAAACATGTCTTTGTTCATTTTTATTTAATGTTGTTTATGTTTCTGTGCGTGTGTATGTTCATGTGTGTATTAAAAGAAATTCCACATCCTCTGTGGTATTTATTCTGCTAATTATTTATAGCACTGCTGAGATACCTTCTAAGTTTTTTAATAAAATAATATTATATGGATTGCTGTAATTATAGAGATTTGAAAAGGGTTTAAAAAATTAAGCAACTATTTATGTAGAACATATAAGAGTCAAAGTGACTAAACCCAAGCACAAAATTATACCTTCAAATATCTTTTATAATTTGAAATTTATTTTCAAGTATTTGGTTTTTCAAAATTCATTTTCCAAGATGTGTACTTCATAATTAGTTGTGAAACCACCTCTACAAAGGAAAGAAGTTGGAATCACATTTACACCATGTATCATCAGCACTTTCATCAAAATACAACAATAATAATAACAACAACAACAAAATGGGGAATAAAATTGTGCTTCAATATCTAGAAATGGTTTTCTGGAGAAAGGAAAAAACATGTATCTCAACTATCTGACAGTTTCCAACACAAAAGGAGAACTAGTTACCAATATAGTTTTCAGTGTCATGATTATCTTCAGGACACTCATTTCCTTGACTGAGGCATAGACAAGTTAAGTCATAGGTCAACTGTTTACAGCTGGGAAAGGCCAAGTTAAGATTATAACCAGGGGTGATTCCTAATTGCAGCCCTGTTCCCTAGCTCTCCCCTTTCTTTACCACAGTGGATCCCTTTAGTTCTCAAACAGCTATATATAAGAAAAATAGGAGGCCTCTACCAAGAAGGACACTTTTATTTTTTCCATAACTAATGGTGTAAATTTTTTTTAATTTTTTATTTTTTATAAACATGTATTTTTATCCCCAGGGGTACAGGTCTGTGAATCACCAGGAACTAATGGTGTAACTTTTGAATTAAGATGCACTTTCGGGGGAGCCTGGGTGGCTTAGTGGGTTAAGCCGCTGCCTTCGGCTCAGGTCATGATCTCAGGGTCCTGGGATCGAGTCCCGCATCGGGCTCTCTGCTTGGCAGGGAGCCTGCTTTCCTCTCTCTCTCTCTCTCTGCCTACCTCTCCATCTACTTGTGATTTCTCTCTGTCAAATAAATAAATAAAATCTTAAAAAAAAAAAAAGATGCACTTTTGGGATTGAATTTGTATGCAGAAATTTTCGAGCTCCCTTTGGGGTAGATGACATAAAACTGGCCAGAGAAACAGAATGACACTTGATAGTAATACAATTTTAAAATGTTGTTATACATTTTTAAGCAAGCATTTGCACTTATTTTTCTTGATGTCTTAGATATTTATGAGGAAAACAAAATCATTCAATCTAATAATAGGTAAACAAATATACATGCCCATCTTTGCTTATTGGTTGTCCAAGACCAATTTTGAAAAAGGTGGGATTATAAATACAAACACAGGCTGCCATTATTACATATTAACTTGCTTCCAGAAAATGTGAAAATATTTTGCATGTAAAATTTTTAAGAAGTGGTTAAAATTATAGACTGAGTATATGCCCAATATACATTTTAATGTTTATTTTTAATATGTTTATAAAGAGTGATTTCTTAGCTCTATATTAGTTTTAAAATAGTAATATCTGGGTTTGTAGTTTATAGAAAACTTCTGCATATAAAATTTAGTATTACTGTATAGCAATGTATAAATTTCAAAACATTTCCATGGTTGATTCTCAGGTTTATCTTCATTACTTACACATTATGACATCATGCCTATTAACATGCTGTCTTTCCAAATACAATGGCAAAACAAGAAAACATTTTAAAGCACAAAATTTATCATTTGTGCCTGAAAAACATCCATAATTTGCTATTTTCACTTTTTCTGTTTTATCTTTGTTTTCCATAATGTGTCCTATCTGTTTGGCCAGCTCTCACTCACAGGCATCCACATGATAATAATTCCCTTTTTACTTCCCCTTCTCTACTAATAAGACTCAACAAAAATACATAATTTGGCATAAGCCTCATAATCTCTCAAGTAGCATGTGAAAGATTGTCTTTTCTTATAAAACCTAACCTGGATTTCCCCACCCCCTGCATCCCAAGCAAAGCTGATTCAGTACTTTGTGTGTGCAAAGGCTGTACCTAGTAAGAATCTCTCTGATCCAACAATGATGCTATATTTTCAGTGATTTGCTTAAACATTCATTTCCATTATTATAGCACAAGCTTCCTGAAGACAGGGAATAAATATATTTTATTCATCCTTGAGTATTTAATGCTTCTGCAAAGTAATAATAATAATAATAGCTCATACTTACAAAGCACATATTATGTGTAAGGCATCATTCAGTGAGGTTCACACTCTAGTCATAACCCTCATTTTACAAACAAGGATTGTGAGGCACAAGGACACGGAGCAGGAAAATAATTTGTTCCAACTCATGGAGCTGGTAAGAGGTAGAAGCAGGTTTCATATCAGGGCACGATTGTGTCAGAGTTAGCGCTTGTAACTCTCGCATGGGAAAATCCAGGTCACCAGATGATGCTCAGTGATACAAATGGAGTCTAAATTTTTTTTAAATGAATTAAGAGAAAAAATGAATTGAGGATTGGACTCACCAAACAGCCATACAAATGCCGGGAGCTCAGATGTATGATGAATACTCAAATATCACTGGACATATAATGAAATGGAGAAAACGGTATTTAGTGCAGTCCCCATGGGACAGTGGTATGTGTAGACAAAAGGCTACTGTACTTAGTCACTTAAGCTAGAGCTCCACGACAGATACCCTCCAGTAATAATAGACAACTGCTACGCTGCTGTCAAAAGAGGGTACATCACATTGGCTGAGTTTGGAGCCAGAGCAGAAATTACTAAGAAAATGAAGGCAAAGTTCAACATAAATCAGCCTCTTCTCCAAAGAAACTTTTTACAACACATTATTTTTACATAATGTGTTTTTCCTCAAGTCGTATTTAATGACCAGCCCTGCAAATATCTAAATCAATAGAAATGTTTTGTTTAGCAATCTTTATAATGACTTCCTTTTGAAAAGGCCCACATTATTTTAATTTCTTTTTATCTCCTTCACTGAATAAACCCTACTATCCACAATATGAATATAAATATTCCTGAGAGATTTTCCTTCTATTTCAATTTTTCTCCAATTATTCTCTCCCACTCTAGGGAAACCCAATTTTCATTATAGATTTAATCATCATCTCTATACTGGGTTTTCCCAAATGTGTGTGGATAACCCTGATCTCCTTCCTTGATTCTAGACCTATATATTCCGCTCTCTAGTAGACTTTTTAATATTAATATCACCAACATATTAAAATAATGGCTAACCCAGGACACCTAGGTGACACAGTCAGTTAAGTGCCTGACTCTTGGTTTCAGCTCAGGTCATGATCTCAGGGTCTTGGCATTGAGTGCTGCATCAGCCTCCGACCTCAGTGAGGAGCCTCTTAAATTCTCTCTCTCACTCTCTCTCAAATAAATACATAAACCTTAGAAAAAATGGCTAATATCCATTGAATATTCATTGCCAGTCATAATTTTAACATTTCACATAGGTCTATGTTTTTAATACCAGGATCTTATGAGTCTGATACTGTTAGATCCACTGTGCCTTAATGAAATAGGGGCAAAAGAGATTTCAAAACCTGCATAAGCCTCTACTACAGCTAGAAATTCCCATAGACACTTCAATTTGAACAAATTCAAAACTGAATTTATCTTTCCAGCAAAGATCTTTCCTCCCTTTGGTAAATGTTTGTGGTTACATTTGGCTCTTAGGTTACTATTGTAAATGTGAACCTTCATATACATAGAAAGCATATAAATAACATTTTCACCATCTTTGTAAATGTAGGAGAAACTCTTTTACAGCCACTCTTTGCCCCTTCACAATCACAGTTATGAAAACATACAAATATTAATCAAGGTATTTTGAACAACTACAAATCTGATAGGAAAAAAAAATCCCCAAACAATCCTTATGTTTCCATTCCTGAAATTGTAATTCATTTCATTTTAACAGTTAAGTGATGTTCCTTCTGTTATAATCACACCTAGAATATCTTCTATCAGAGTCCCTGAGGGCTTACGTTAACTGTACATTCACTTAATTGTACATTTATTTACTCAGTGAGTATTTATTGAACATATGTGACAGATTCCATATACAATAATACATGGTGCTTCTGTTATGTTTCATCTATCTTACATGAAAAAGCAAATTGTTCAAGATGTTCTTCAAATTTCTTGTCTCTTCACATCTCATCCCTCTGTTGTCTCCTTATTATATTCCTAAATCTGCAGAGATGTGAATTAAAATTACTTGTTAATTCACCCAACAAATATGTATTGAACACCTACTCATGTGAGAGGCATTTGTATTGTCCTATGATGGTAAGTGTTGAATAAAACACAGAGTCCTTGCCCTTTAGAATTCCTGGTAGGACAGATAAGAGAAATTTTGCACAAGTGGTCACCAGAAGAGCTGAGTTACGAAGAAGCAGACTGTGGGGACAAGGTGGGCCTAATCTAGTTTCATTTCAGGCAGAAGAGACAGTGTACCTCTTGCAAACCGGAAAATGACAGTTAAGTCTGGAGTATAGCACATTGGTGGAGGTAGACTAGAATGATCTCTCTCTTGCTTACCAGCATCAGCATGCTCTCTCTATCCTACACCACTCTGTAACTCCTGGAGTATTCCGTTTAGAAGCTACCCCCCAGGAAGGGCCGTGCTGCCCGTCCTTTCCAGAACTTGGTGCTTGCTTGAACCAGGTGACTTTCATAGCTACTTAAAGCAATCCTGTTAACATCCATGCTTACAAGCGTGACTAATGAAGTAACGAAACGTTCCCGTGTTCTGGAAGCTAGGAAGTATCAGGCCCAGAACCACCAGAGCCAGCTGTTTGACTTCCAGTCCCAGGTCTTTATGGGTATCCTGATGCTCTCCTCTCCAGTTAGTACAAATTCGTGTGGTTAGAGCCCTGTCCTCGCGCTCCTAGTCAGGTCAGAAAATGACTTGGGTATGCGCTTCTTCACTGCCCGGTTCTGTTTCCCCTGGAATAGATTGCTGTACGCTAGACCCAGTTGAAATGAATCTCGGTGAATTCATGAATGAAGTCTCAATGAATTTTCCTCGTTGTTCTTTTTTTTTTTAATATTATTTATTTATTTGACAGAGAGAGAGAGAGAGAGAGAGAGAGAGATCACAAGTAGGTAGAAAGGCAGACAGAGAGAGATGGGGAAGCAGGCTCCCCGCTGAGCAGAGAGCCCAATGCGGGGCTCAATCCCAGGACCCTGATACCATGACCCAAGCTGAAGGCAGAGGCCTAAACCACTGAGCCACCCAGGTGCCCCTGAATTTTCCTCGTTGTTCTTAAAAAGACAAATGAATCTTGCACCTTCTCCTTTGGTAATAAACATATCTCGATTGAGTTTTTGGACAGAGATGACTTCTGCTCTCTCGAGTTGATTTTAGCAAAGAGAATTTTGAATGAAATGCATTTCTGACAATATGAACTCCTGGAGGAACCTCTAGAAAAATCTTGTGAAAGAAACATTTAAAAGCATAAGCACATTAAGAGGGTTTGACTGTTCAAGTATTTTTCTGATCTCCCTGCCTGTTTCTCAAGCCTTCCCCCAGGTACTGTACCACCACTCCTGGCCTTGGTTCCTTGCCCTCTGTCTCTTTTCTCCAGCGGTAATTGTCTTTGCCATTGAAACATAGGATTTAGGCCATAATAATCCATGCAAAAGACATAAACTTTGTGTGCATAAAGTAATGAAAATAGGTTGCTGCCTACTGGGGGAGACAGATAAATGTGAAAAGATAATTATAATGCATTTTAAGCTATCTTCGTTCATCTAATATTTATTGCACACCTATTAGTACTAGGTATCATTCCAAGTGCTGGAACATGGAGGTAAACAAAAATCTTGTTGAGACAAATCTTTATTTTCATCATCGAGTTTACTCACTTTTAAGAGGGATTGGAAATGAACAAATGGGCAAATAAATATCAGGTTGTGATGAATGATATGAAGTAAAATAAAGCAAGGTGAAAAGAAGGGAGAATGTTAGAGGGTGTTATTTTTGATAGCAGGGAGGGCATGTCACCCCTGAGATTTAGGTAAAATCTAAATCTCATTTCATAAGTGAAATGAGAAATTGTTGCAAAGATCTAGGTGAAGAGGTGTAAGCAGAGACATCTGGAAACAGAAAGTGAGGCTGCAAGAGCTTAGAAAATTCAGGTAACACTGGGAAAAGAGGTGTGCATACAGTAGGCTGGGAAGGAGTTGTTAGAAATGAGATCATGTGTAATAATGGTCCAGATCTTTTAGAGTTTGGAGGTCATGTGAGTAACTTTGGCTTTTGATCAAGTGTGATGGATCAGAGAAGTGGCATGACCAAATTTGTGCATTAAAATGGACTATTAACATTGGCTCAAAAATAACTAACTGCTAATGATGTGCCAACTCCATGGAAAGTATTTTATCTTGAATACCTTATGTCATACTCATATCAAATCTTTGAGCTATTTATTTATTTATTTATTTCAATGTCCAAATCATTTTTATTTAACTTTTGTCTGATTTTAGAATAGGAAAAACAGCCAACCCTTTCGTTGTGAGACAAAATTAAAAAAAAACACTGCTGGATGGCAGGAGAGAGAAGAAGCTATTAACCAATTGGTAAATAGGATAGAAAAATTAGATCTAAAAATTCAGAAAGAAAATGGAATCGGTGTATAGCATGGAAAACTCAGTGAGCTATTTATTTTATTTTCCTTATTTAACAAATGAGGAAACAGGAGCAGAAATTAAGTGTCTCTCACATGGTCCTGGAGCTGAAACTGCTGAGTATGACAGTAGATTTAGAGGAGTCTGAGCAGAAGTAGGCAAACCAGTTAGAAGCTGTGCTAAGAGACCGGGAGAGCCATGACACTTTGCAGTGACGTGAGATGTGAGTGAACTAGGAATATACTTTGAAGATAAAGCCTCGCGGTACCTGGGTGGCTCAGTGGGTTAAACTTCTGCCTTCCACTTGGGTCATAGTTTCAGGGTCCTGGGATCCAACCCCGCAAAGGGCTCTCTGCTCAGCAGGAAGCCTGTTCCCTCTCTCTCTGCCTGCCTCTCTGCCTACTTGTGATCTCTATCTCTGTGAAATACATAAATAAAAATAAAATAAAATAAAATAAAATAAAGCTAAAAGCCTCAAGGTGTGATGATGGATTATAGGTGAGAGCATAAACTTAGCTCTCAGAGGTGAGTGGTGGTGGTGGTACTACTTAGCAAGGCTGGAAATGAGAGGGGTGTGAGCAGGGCTTTTTGCTGTTGTTGTTGGTTTCCTTCTTTCATTGCTTGATTTTGGTTATTGGATGGAGTGGAAAATCAAGAAGTTTATTTTGGTCATAAAAGTTTGAAACACCATTGTGTATATATACCACATCTTCTTGGTATATATACACAATGGAATACTATGCAGCCATAAAAAGAAATGAAATCTTGCCATTAGCGACAACATGGATGGAACTAGAGTGTATCATGCTTAGCCAAATAAGTCAAGCAGAGAAAGACAACTATCATATGATCTCCCTGATATGAAGAAGTAGTGATGCAACATGGGGGCTTATGTGGGTAGAAGAAGAATCAATGAAACAAGATGGAATTGGGAGGGAGACAAACCATAAGTTACTCTTAATCTCACAAAACAAACTGAGGGTTGCTGGGGGGAGGGAGGTTGGGAGAAGGGGGTGGGATTATGGACATTGGGGAGGGTATGTGCTTTGGTGAGTGCTGTGAGGTGTGTAAACCTGGTGATTTACAGACCTGTACCCCTGGGTATAAAAATATATGTTTATAAAAAATAAAAAATTTTTAAAAAGGGACAAAAAAATAAAAATAAAAATTAAAAATTAAAAAAAAAAAGTTTGAAACACCTATTTAGACCTCCACATGAGATGGTCAAGTGAGCATTTGGATATATTCATGTTGAGATACACAATTTGGGATTGTCTATTAGCTAAGAGATTGCATTTAAAACTATAGGTATGGATGAAATAATCCCCAAAAGGTGTAAGTGTTGAGTCTTGGACCTCCAATGTTCAGAAGGAGGAATTTAAGCATGATTAGTGAAGATGACTGCAGAGCAGCCAGTGAAGATGGATAACATTGGGAAGGCTGTTGTCCTATAAATAGTCAAATTAAGGGAGTATCAGAAAGAATGGTGCTTATGGAATCCCTATAGCAGAAGACACCTAAAATGAATCAGATGACTAGAAGCTGGTAACACAGAGAAAGAGGCAAATTTAGTATACCCTTAGATGTCTTTACAAACAACAAATTAATGCATATTGGATCTCATGCTTTCATTAGTCAGTGAGTACCAAAACAAACAAACAAACAAAACAAGTGTATAAAGGTACAGTGTAGGAATTCACAACTAAAAGGTTCATGAAAACTTTGCTTACTATAATGGCATCATAGTCATGGAAACAGAGGTGCTTTGAAAAATCCCAATTTCTTACATTAATGAGATACCAGGAGTGCACATTTTGAAGCCCACCATAATTAGAGGGGGTGCCTTGTTACTTATGTTTCTGGGTGGAATCACACTGGTTTGAAGTGTTTTGCTGGCTGCATATTAGCACGAGAGCACTAAGCAATAAAAATGAGATTCAATCATCCTGACAATTGTTCAGCTGAGTATTTGTGACAATTCTAAGGAAGAGAGGGCAAGTCCTGATTAAGAGCATGAACTTTGGAAGCAGACACAACAGGTTCAAATCAAACAGGTGCTCTACCAATTATTATGTGTTAATTGGAAGTTCAATTAATCTACCTATTCTTTTTTTTTTAATTTTTTATTTTTTATAAACATATATTTTTATCCCCAGGGGTACAGGTCTGTGAATCACCAGGTTTACACACTTCACAGCACTCACCAAAGCACAAACCCTCCCCAATGTCCATAATCCCACCCCCTTCTCCCAAACCCCCTCCCCCCAGCAACCCTCAGTTTGTTTTGTAAGATTAAGAGTCACTTATGGGCCCTATAGCTCAGGGGTTAGAGCACTGGTCTTGTAAGAGTCACTTATGGTTTGAGAAGAATAAATGAAACAAGATGGGATTGGGAGGGAGACAAACCATAATCTACCTATTCTTAACACATCAGGAAAATATGGATAGAAACAGTATTTTTTTTGAATGACAAAGATTACATGATGTACAACACAGAGCTTAGCCCAAGGTGGGAGCAACGTATGTTACCTTGTATCATACCATGTTGGTTTCTAATATGAGCATTTCTTTGACTCACCATTCTGTGGAAATATTACAGAAAGGCTTAGGAATGAATATGTTTACATAATTATTTTCCTATTATAACTACATGTAAAGGCTATCTCTAAATCTAAGATATTATTAATGCTGCTCCAAAATATAATTTTATGAAATCATTGTCTGCATCTCTAATTGGTATTTCTTTATAAGCTTAATTTCCTTTCTTCCATTATAGACTATTATTTATAGTTCATGAAAACAAATTATGATTTCACAGTAATAGCTATGGGTTTATCTCATTCATTTACTGATTTTTCTACCCAACATTTACTGCAAGAAATCATAAATCATTATAATGTTCCTTTGTGCTATAATTTTCCTTAAATTAATAGAGATAAGGAAAGGGAAAATCAAGTGCAGCCTGAAAACTTTTTCTAAAACAGCATCTTGAAGACATCTTCATGAAGCTGTTTTAGCCTACACAAGAATTTACTTATGCCAGAGGAAATCCCCCGACTATACATATTATGGAGTATCATATATACTGAATCTCTTTCCTTTGGGTAAACATAATATTATTTAGGGCTTATATTATGAAGAGTATGTTTTTTCTAGTTAATGATTATTGGTGTTTTAGGGGAGCTATGGTATAAAGAACATAGAGACTTTCTTTTTCTTGCTGAACTAAAATTGAATGAATGGATCTCAGGCAGCTGTTAAATCAGAACTTTAATAAGCAAAACGGCATCAGCTATAAAAAGTATAAAAAGTGTTTTTCACTGCTTTCTTTCTTTCTCTTCTTTCTTTCTTTATTGTTTTTTTTAAAGATTTTATTTATTTATTTGACAGACAGAGATCACAAGAAGTCAAGAGAGACAGGCAGAGAGAAAGGAGGAAGGAGGCTCCCTGCCAGAGATCCTGATGTGGGGCTTGATTCCAGAACCCTGGGATCATGCCCTGAGCCAAAGACAGAGGCTTTGATCCACTGAGCCACCCAGGCACCCCTCTTTTTTCCTTCTTTTCTTTCTTTCTCACTCTCTCTTTCTGTTCTCTCTTTCTCTCTCTCTCTCCTTGTCTCTTTTTTTCTTTATTTCTTGCCAAAGATAATTTAATCAGACTTGCATGTGTTGCAGGTGAGGTGTCTCTCTGAATTGCTTCCGAAGTCACACCACTGTTGAACTTCCCCTCTGCTTGTGTCTCAGAATAGGTAAATAAGAAATGTCTGCTGTAGGCCTAACTCTAGGATTCTGACCTGATTGTTGCTTCCAAGACCAACGTGGTCTAGAGAGACAGCCTCTACATACCACTCTTCCTTTCTGTTTTTATTTGAAGCACTGAAAGGAAGCTTCATAAAGAGGCAATATAACTACCATTAATGGTATAGAATTTACCTATAGCAGATATCAGATACTGCTCTTATAACCTAAAATCCTCAGGAATAGGAATAAATATTAGCTCTTTAGTCGAGCATACATGTAGAAAATTTTAAACCCATACTAACAATAGAAAAATTAAATAATTCTCTTAAAAGAATATCTATCTTCTACTAAAAAAACATACAACCAACTCAAAATCAGGTTTTCTTTAAGTCCATTTTCTAAATATTGTACAGTGAGTGAAAATCTGTGGGGAAACAATTCTGTCTTCAGAATTGTATTTTAATGGTTTTATACAGCTGAGAGATTACATCTTATGTGAATGTTCCAACAGCACAAATGAGGAAGTCAGAAGGTAGATTTTGGCAACAATTTATAAAAATGATGCCACATCTGATGGTCTGCCACAAGTTCCCCACAAATTGAAATTCTCAAGAATGACCCACTTGTACTTGCTTGGTAGAATGAACCACTGTGTTGGGTGAATTATTGAACAAACAAATGTCAGATACTTCTGCTAATTTTAGTGTTTGCATACTAGATGCTCTAATGTTCAGTTTGTAACTTGTAGGTCTTTCTTTTCTATTCTAGTCAAAGTTGGCAGGAAACATTTAAATGTGCATTGTCACCAAATGTTATGATGTTATAGAAATAAACATATTGTTCTTTGGATTTGAATCTTAATTCTGCTATTCCCTGGCTGTGTGGGCAAGTCTCTTCTACCTGACATTTGAATTTTAATGTTTACTTGACAAGTTTATAATGAGAAATTAATGAAACATTGTATGGGATCAATACATATTAAGCTAAAAATTTTAGGTATTATTATTGACTGCCCTTTTCTCATTATCTTCCTATTCCTAAATCCAAGAAAATAGCACAAACTGTCATCTCTACCTTCAAATTATATTCCAAATATACCCAACCGACTCTCTCTCCTCAGTGTTCTCACGTTAGTTTAACAACTGTTATTTCTTTGAAGTACAGAAATGATCCCTCAAGTGGTCACTCTGCTTTCATTCCTACTTCCTCAGTCCTAGCCTTATATGTATGATCTCCCAACTGGCCAGAGAGATCTCTTAAAAAATACAGATAAAATATTACATTTAGAGGCACCTGCAGGCTCAGTGGGTTAAGACTTTGCCTTCAGCTCAGGTCACGGTCTCAGAGTCCTGGGATCGAGCCCTGCATCAGGATTTCAGCAGGAGCCTGCTTCCCTCTCTCTCTCTGCCTGCCTCTCTGCCTACTTGTGATCTCTCTCTCTCTCTCTCTCTCTCTGTCAAATAAATAAATAAATAAATAAATCTTTAAAAAATATCATATTTATCCCTGGCTTAAATCCCTGTAGTGAATTTCTGTCTTACTCAGAATAATCCAAACTTCCTCTTATGGCCTACAGCAAGTTTCTACATCTCCCTGACTTTTTCCTCCCTCACTCTGATTCTGTCATACTGGTCTCTTGCCTTCCCTTGAGGAGGCCAAGCTATGGTTGCCTTGGGGCCTCTGCCCATGCTCTCGCAGTTGAAAAACTCTTCAATATCTCTTTCCCCTACATCTGCCTTTAAGCCTGCCCTTGTCATTTATGTTTTGGTCCTCTCTGACATCTAATTTAGAAGAGCTACCCATCCAGTCGTTATTAAATTACACTGTTTTACTTTCTGCTAACATTTATTGCCGACTACCAATACTTTATTTACTTAATTTCTTGTTTACTGCATCTCTCTCCCTTACTGAAACATGTCACTAAGGGGACTGATTTGTTCCATGCACCATAGTGTTTTTAGCACAAAGGACAGTGTCTTGCAGATAGTAACTACTCAAATGTGTAGGATTAATAAATATAGTCATCCTCCGCTATGTTGCACACGGGTAAATGTTTGATTGAAGTTGTTGTCATTTATCCTTCTACTCATTTTCCAGTGTGTGTTGCTACCTTAGGTGGAAGTATCTCAATACCATTTCTTCAGAAAATTGAACAATAAACTTAGCCTTCTGTATAAATATTATTACTTAGTACTTGTTGGATAGATGGTGTAATCTATGTGTTCATAAATCTGTCATTATTGCTTTACATTATAAATTAAACATTTATGAGGGACGAGAAAGTGTAATGTGTAATTATCTTTAATCATTAATATATTTTGACTGGTATTTTACTAATAAGAATTTTATATTTATCTGATGGTATTCTGATGCTATGGAGAAATCATTGGCTTGCAGTTGGGAGAAAAATATTCATTATATACCTATTTATTATAGGTGTTAGGTATACAAAGTGATGTAAAATGTGGTCCTTGTCCTCCAAATAGCTCTCAATGTGATTCTGTTAATAAATTTAATATGGCCTTTTTTTAAAATTTTTTATTTTTTATAAACATATATTTTTATCCCCAGGGGTACAGGTCTGTGAATCACCAGGTTTACACACTTCACAGCACTCACCAAAGCACAAACCCTCCCCAATGTCCATAATTCCACCCCCTTCTCCCAAACCCCCCCCCCCAGCAACCCTCAGTTTGTTTTGTGAGATTAAGAATCACTTAGGGAGGCAACCATAATACGGCCTTTTTAATTAAAAATTCCAATTATTAATAATGAAAAAAATACTCTCTGATCCAAAAATTCCCTAAGACCCACTTGTGTGAAACAGCTTTTTCTTAAGTGGGCATTTATAATAGAAGAAAACAATATGCCATAAACATTTCTTGAGTTTTCTCAGCTTTTGTTCTGGAATCCATAATCTAAAGCACACAGCTGCTGAGGTCCCAGGGAGAGTCTATGCAACAGTAGGTTTATGAAATGCCGGGGTGAATGGGCTACTTAGGAAGTCCTTTGATGGCATATTCTACTTGAGAGAGGTCTGTCCTCTACCTCGTCACCACTGAAAACAATTCACAACAGCATAAAAGAAGTTTGGCTAGGGTTGGTACATAAGAGAAACACAGTAAAATTTACTAAAAAGAGATAAAAGGCAGCAAACTGAAAGCTCTAACAGGAATATACCATTTTACATACTTCTTTTGGGAGAGTTTTGTGCCACTACTGTATAGAATGTATAGATTGGAGAGAATGCTAACAGATTCCCAGGTATTTTGAAAATAGAGTGATGAGCTTGAGACTGTTTTTGTATTTCTGATGAATGTATAAATGCAATCCTTGACAGAACCTAGACCCTGCTTCATAGCTGAGGTGGTAAAGGATTTACAAATGAGTTTTGGAGTTAGCATATCTGAGTTTAAGGACATTCCCTTTTATTTCTACTTAGCTAAGAGGGTTTTGTTGTTGTTGTTGTTGTTATTTCTTCCTGGATTGGATTTTTTTTTTAAGATTTTATTCATTTATTTGACAGATGGAAATCCCAAGTAGGCAGAGAGGCAGGCAGAGAGAGATGGGGAAGCAGGATCCCTGCTGAGCAGAGAGCCCAATGCGGGGCTTGATCCCAGAACCCTGGAATCATGACCTGAGCCGAAGGCAGAGGCTTTAAACCACTGAGCCATCCAGGTGCCCCTGGAAGTTGGTTTTTGTAATTTTTTTCTGCATTTGTTGAGAGGAATATGTGTGTGTGTGTGTAAAATTTGTCAGCTCATAAGAATTATATTGATTCATTTTGATGTTAAACTGTCCCTGTGTTACTAGAATAAATCTTGCTTCCTCATAGTACATTATTATTTTAATGGAATTTATTTTTATTTTTATTTAAAAAAATTTTTCTGTGCTACATTTATGTATCATGGGATTTGTTTTGTCAATTTTTTTTCAAAATGTTTTGCATTTGTGTTCATGAGGAATATTGCTTCTGTAATTTCTAATTTTTGAAATATCTCTTATTTTTGTATCAGAATAATGCTGACCTCAGAAAATAACTTGGGTACTGGTCTTACTTCCCCAGATATTTTTAAGGAATTGATATACAATAGAAAATAATTTTTTTCTAAAATCCTTGATAGAATTCACCAGTGAAGCCAAAAGTATGTAGAGTTTTCTTTGTCAGAAGTTTTTGAACTGTAGATTCAATTTATTTGATATATAAAGGGCTGTTCAGTTTAACTATTACTTATTAAATAGATTTTGGTCATTTGAATCTTTCAGGGAATGTATCTATTTCATCTAAAGTGTCAAATTTATTAGCATAAGGATATTCTTTTATTAAATATTTAATATCTGGAAAATCTCTCGGGTTACTATCTTTCTCCTTCCTGATGTTGGTGGGTTAGTAGTTTGTCTCCTCCCTTTTATCCCCATCCGTCTGCCTAGAGGTCTTTCAAGTTTATTGATTTTCTAAAAACAAAACAAAACATCCTAGTTTTTAATTTTACTGGTAGTTGATATTATTATTATTATTTTATTTATTTGACTACTGCTCTAACCTTTATTTCTTTTCTTCTGCTACCTTTGGCTTCATTTGCTCTCCTTTTGGTTTCTTTAGTAGGAATCTGAAATCATTAATTTTAGATCTCTCCTCTGTGTAATAGAGATATTTTGTGCTACAAATTTCCTTCTAAGTACCACTTTAACTCGATCCCACAAATTTTGACATATTCTGTTTTGGTGTTTATTCAATTAAAATAATTTCTAATTCCCCCTTTAATTCTCTTTCTTGGCCCACTGGTTATTTAGAAGTGTGTTCATTTCCAAATATGTGGGAGCTATTCTGCCTTTTTGTAACAGATTTCAAATTCAATTTCTTTGTGATCTGAATTCCTAGTTCGTGTGACTTGAATACTTCTAAACGGACTGAGATTTGTTTTAAGTCCCAGTATTTGGTCTATCATGGCAAATGTTTCTGGTGCACTCACAAAATATATATATATATATATATATATATATATATATATATTCATCAGTTAATGAGTAATCTATAAACATCAACAAGGCTAAGTGGGTTGTGATTGTCTATATTTGCAGTGATTGTCCATTTAGTTGTTCTGTCAGTAAGAGGGAGGTGCTCAAATCACTATCATTGTGAATTTTTCTAGTTTTTTTTATGGGTTTATAAGTTGTCTCGTGTCTTTTGATTTCTGTTAGTGAGTATATAAGCATTTATGGTCAGTATGTTTCTTGATGAACTGACCCTCTTTGTTCTTGGTAACATTTTTTGCCCTGATATCAATCATGTCTGATATTAATATACCCACTCCAATTTTCTTTGCCTAGTATAAACATGCATGTCTTTTCCATATTTATTTTTTATTTATTTGTGCCATTATATTTTAAGTGGTCAGTTGTAGGCAGCATTTATTTGGGTCTTGATTTTTTAGCTAATTTGATATTTTCTACCTTTTACTTGAGATCATCAGACATTTTATAGATTTATTGATATGGTGGATTTAAATCTACTGCCTTAATAGAGAAATTATAAAACAGAATTTCCTTTTTAACTTCTGAGATACAATTCTTGGTTGTATTCTTTTAGTGATGGCTTTAAGGTTTAGAGTACCCATTTGTAATTTATCATAGTCCACCCTTCAAGTGATAATATAGTTTTTCATGTGTAGAATAAAAACCTTATTTATACTATTTCTTTTTCTTTTTTCTAGTCCTTGTGTTATTTGTTGAAATACGTTTTCGTTCTGTACATGTTACAAGCACTATGTTATGTGTTTTAAAGATATTTTGATAATTAGAAAAAAGTTATATTTGCCCATTAGTAATCATTTCCTGTCCTTTTTGCTTTTTGCTTTTTTGAATAGATACAGATTCCTATCTTGCATTGCTTTCTTCTTTTTACAGAGCTTCTTTTAATGTTTATTGTAGTAAAGGTCTACTGGTGATGAATTATTTCACCTTTTCTATGTTCAAAGCATCTTTATTTCACATTCCTTTTAGAAGCATCTTTTTTATGAGTTTAAGTTCTAGGTGTTACTTGTATTTGGTAGATTGAACATAATTTTCTAAGCTGTCTTATAACTTACATTGTTTCTGACCAGAAATCTGTTGCCTTCATCTTTTTTCCTCTACATGTAATGTGTCCATGACTAACTACTTTAAAGTTTTTCTATTTCTCATGGATTTTAAGCAATTCATTATGATATGCTTTAGTATATAGTACTTCACATTTTTATGTTTAGGTTCATTGAGCTTCTTAGATCTGCCAATTTACGGTTTTCACCAAATTTTGAAGAAAAAAATAAGCCATTAATTGTAAACCCCGTATTTTCTGTCACTCTTCTTTACTTTGGAGACACCAATTAAACACATCTTAGCCACCTGAAGTTTTGATGAAGTTCACTGATATTTTTTTCATATTATTTTTTCCATGTTTCATTTGGGTGGTGTCTTTTGCTATGTGTTCAATTCACTGGTATTTTCTTCTGCAATGTCTAATCTGGGGTTAATGTCATCCAGTGTATTTTTCATCTCAGACATTGTAGATTTCATCTAGAGACATTCAATTTAGATCCTGTTTAAAAATCTATTCCGTCTCTGCTTAAAATGTTTAGCATTCCTTGTAGCTTCTTGAGCATATGGAATACAGTTATAACATTTCTTTATGGTGTTGCTTATTAATACTATGACTTGTGTCATATTGGGAGCAGTTTTAAGTGCTTGATACTTTTTCTCATTGTGGATTGTATTTTCTTGCTTCTTTGCATGCATGCCTGGTAATTTTTCATCAAATGTCAGACATTGTAAATTCTACATTGTTGAATATGAAGGGATTTGGGGGTTTTTGTTTTGTTTTGTTTTGTTTTGTAAGTATGTTGATCTGTATTCTACAACACAGTTAAGTTACTTGGGATCAGTTTGATCCCCTTGGGTCTTGGTTTTGGGCTTTGTTAGGCAATATCAGGGCATAATTAAGTCTAGACTAAATTTTTTTCCATGTTACTGAAGTAAGACCCTTCTTAGAACTCTGAGTGATACTACATGAATTATGAAATATTTCACTTTGGCTAGTGGGAACAGGCACTAATTTCAGCCCTGTGTGATATCCAGGCATTATTTTCTTCTAATTATTTTGGGTAGTTCTTTCTGGTTCTGGGTATTTTGTTCACACATGTGTATTTATTGGGACACAAGTAAACACATAAGGGAATTCTTCTGCAGATATTTGGAGTCTTCTTTCTGTGTATTCCTCTTCCCTCCAGTACTTGTGTGTGTGTGTGTGAATTTTAGCCACCTTGACCTCTTTGGACTTCCTGTTCTGTATTGTCAACTCAGACTGTCTGGACTCTGCTAGAATCCACCAGTCTACTCTCTGTCCTGGAAGTTTTCTACAATCAGTAAGCTGAAACTCATGTGTTTCCTCTTTTTAGGAATAACTGTCTTTCATTCCTTGATGTCAAGTGACTTATGAACTTATTTCTCATATTTTATCCCTATTTTTAATCTTTTAAGGCATGAAAGTGAATCTGATTCCTATTTTTCCATCATTGTCAGAAGGATTTTCAACTGTAAAGCTCACTTTTAATAGGTTTTTGTGAAAATTTAGCCAAACTGCTGATCACAAACACTCTGAAGATTTCAAGAAGTCTAAATAACATGATAAATACCCACTCATAACATTCCCTGATATTAGCAAACTAAAGAGACAGCACTAGAAGCAAAATAAATTCTAAATAGTAAGGGAACAGTATAATAAATTGTGTCAAAGAAAATAGGCTTTGGAAACCCAACTGGAGTTAAGAAAACAAGATGACTAAAATATAGCAAAGAAAGGGTTATAAAATCAACTGAGTGAGGAGATGCTTGCATTCCAAGGAGGGGCAGTTAGTATTTTCCCTCAGCACACATAGAGGTGGCAGATTCACCATGGTTAGTTGGTTTCCACTGGCATATTTAGTCTTTTCCTATTCTTTATTGGCATTCTTCCACCACCCACAGATGCACGCTGGGAATCAGACTACCACTGGACAGCTGGCTGAGACAGCTGCAGTCATAGTTAACAGGAAACTGAAGCAAAGAATTGTTAACATGGGTCCAGTCATTTTCTTTTTCCTGCTGACTCGACTGTCAAATGTTATTGGTGCCCACTCACTGCACTCGGTACACTGATAACTGTGAATCTGCCTAGAACAAAAGATTTCTTGTTTTTCTATTATCAGTTTTGCTCTCCTTTCACCAATCTACCATATTAAGGAAACATTTTAACATCTTAATTCTTATGAGAATCAGGATGTTTTTCTCCTACAATAATACTTAAGATTATAACCGTCTATTTATTCCACAAATATTTAAGAGGTATCTAATTTCCTAATATTTTAAGTATGATTGAGTTGTGTGATTTCCAGTCTTTGATAACTTGAAACATAATTTGTGCTTCCACTCTTCTGCCTTGTGGAATCTAGGTAATTGGTTCAAAGGAAAAAAAATTATCACAAGACAGTAATATATGGTTGATTATATTGAATATATTTCATGTTGAATAAAAAAAAAAGATCTCCCTGTCTGAAATAAAATTTATAACCATAAACAAGGAAACAAGGGGGAATTTTTATCCCTTTTAAAGTAAGACAAAGACACTCCTTAACTACAAATATATTTAATCCACATATATTTGCAATAGTGATTGTGCATAAATATATTTAATTTTGAAGGGAAGAGTCTCTTAATTTTTTTTAAAACTTATTTCCCCCACATTTAATATTATAGCTGTTTATCATAGTTTCCCTTGATCCATACATTTTATACTATAGATTTCCATATGTTTTATTGACGCTTTAGATATAATGGATATAATATGATACAAATGTTATAGAGTGTAAACTCTATGATGATGACTAATGCATCTACTTCTTCAACTTCATCTTTTTATGTCCCATTACCTACTAATTCCTCTAATTTGGGGTTCATATAGAAATCAAAATTATATTATTTTTCATCTCAAATGTAAGTCTGGCGAATTCAATGATTTAATTTTTGGAAAAGAGTGAATGGTGTTCTAGTAAACTGGCTGGTAAAAATGGAACTTCCTCAACTACATAGAGAATGTTTTACAAAAACCCTATAATTAACATTATACTTAATGCTGAAAGATTGAATGCTTTCTCTCCAAGATTGAGAACAAGGCAAAGATGTTCACCTTCACCACTGTTTTTAAAACAGAGTTTTGGAAGTTTTAAGCAATAAAAGGAAGCATAAGGTATACACATCAGGAAGAAATTAAAACTTACCCTATTTGCAGAGAGCATGGTTGATTATGTTAAAAAAATTCAATTTCAAGGAATGTACCCCTCTCAGAAAATAAAAGATCCTCAAAGAAAACCTCCCATAGCTTACAAATGAGTCCAGCAAAGATGCAAGACAGAAGTCAACACACAAAATTTAATTGTATTTCTGAATACTATGTGGAAACTGAAAATAAAAGTATAATTTGTAGTTGCTCAAAAATTAAATACTTAGATATAAATCCAACATATATAAAGAATTTGTAAGTTAAAAATGGTAGAATTTTGAAGGGAAAATTTTTAAAAGGATCCAAATAAATGAGGAAACATAATATGTTCATGGATTGAAAGAATCAACACAATAAAAATGTCATTTTTCCACAAACTAATACACAGATGATATAGTATTTATTAAAATCTTAGCAAGAGTTTCTGTAGAATAGAGAGTATCATATTAAAATTTATATAAAAATGCAAAGGACCTAGGATAGGAAAAAGAATTTTGTAAAAGAAAAGTTACAGGAACCAATTACTCAATTTGAGTGATTTTTATAACTAAGAGTAATCATGACTCTGTGACATTGGTGGAAGGATAGACCTCAGAAGAATGGAACAGAGTATCCAGAGTATCCAGAAATAGACCAACACAAATAAGCTCAATTGATTTTAATGAAGGTGAAAAAGTAATTAAGTGGAGGAAAGATAGCCTTTTCAACAAATGGGACTAAAGCAATTAGCTATTCATGGACTAAAAAGTTAAAAAAAAAAGGAGACAGAGAATAAAACATAGAGAGAAGTAAGTAATTGTTACCTAGGCTTCACAGTTTGTACAAAAATTAACTCAAAAAACTGTGTAATTAAATGTAAAACTATAAAATTTTTAGAAAAAAAATGAACTGCAGGATATAGGATTAGGCAAGAATTTTTAAACTTCACACAAAAATATGTTCAAAATAAAAAATGGAAAATTGGACTTTGCAAAAATTTAGAACTTTACAAAGAAAATGAAAAAAAACAAATTACAAAATGGTTGAAAATATATCTGATAAAGGACTAGTATCAGAAATATAGAAAGAGCTCAGAAAACTCAACAGTAAAAAGGTAAACATATACAAAATACCCAGTATCATTGCTGTTTTAGGGAAATGCAAATTAAAACAATAATGAAATATTACTACATACCTATCATAAAAACATTAAGTCAATCGAGAAAGCTATATGAAAATAATGCTTGCTTTCAATTATAAAAGCAAGTAAGTGGGATCCTGGACTTTGTTAGAGAGGCCCAATAAGAAGATAAAAACACACCCACTATATTTTTGTATGAATAAAAGAAAGGTTATAAAAGTAATGAAATATTAGAATGGTGGCTTGTTCTTTACAAAAAAAATAATAAATAGAACATGTAGACATCTATCTTTGGGATTAATGTGATATCAGTGTTTAGGTCCATTTAAGACTTGAACTAACGTGACCTCCTGAGACTCTTTTTAGGTCTATGAATTTTATGTCTAATAGCTTTCAGTTTTGCTATAAAGAAAAAAAAAAAATGGCCAGCATAATTAATCTTGGAACAATACCAAATAGCATTTCAGTGACAAAAATAATGATGATTTTTTGAAAGGTCTGACGTGAAATACAAAAGAAGAACCTTAAATCCATAACCATAAATATAACGTCGAAATATAAAGTATATAATGGCTTTTTTCCAGAAAATGAAATTACTACTCTTAATATTTCCTGTAAAATATTCACTTTTACTGACAATACATTTCAAGAAATACTTTTAAATTTTTGACTATGTTACAGAGCTTTTTACTAGAAGCTGTGGTAGAGTGAGTATAAAAATAATGAACAAAAACCTGTCCTTGTTCTCAAGGACTTTACTAGGGATAAGAAACTCATTGCAAAAGGATATAAAAGAAAAGTGTTAAACGCTGATAAAGAGAATATGCTCTTAAAGACAAAGAAGGAGTGAGGCATTTTTTTTTTGAAGATTATTTATTTATTTATTTGACAGATAGAGGACACAAGTAGGCAGAGAGGCAGGCAGAGAGAGAAGGGGAAGCAGGCTTCTGGCTGAGCAGAGAGCCCAATGCAGGGCTCGATCCCAGGACTCTGGGATCATGACCTGAGCTGAAGGCAGAGGCTTTAACCACTGAGCCACCCAGGCGCCCCAGGAGCGAGGCATTTTTATTATTTCTCTTACTCTTGTAGTTCATTCAGGCTGCTATATTAAAAATACCATGGATCAGGTAGCTTGTAAACAATACAAATTTATAGCTCACAGTCCTGGAGCCTGGGGTATCCAAAATCAAGGCTCTGGAGGATTCAGTTTTCAGTGAGAGTCCACTTCTAGGTTTATAGATAGCTGTTTTCTCACTGTCCTCACATGGTGGAAAGGAGAAGGAGCAGGAGAGGCTTCTGAGTCCTCTTCTGTAAGGCCACCTAACAAGGTCATAGTGGGGATTAGGTTCAAACATAAGAATTTGGGGCATAAGGCATTCAGTCTACAGCACTTCCTTCCTCTTGGGAGGACTCTCTCAATAAATCACTTTCACAGGAATCTTAGTGTTGGGCTCTATTTGTAAGGCACCTGACCTAAAGGAGGAACCAGAAACATGTATAGTGCATTCTAAAAATGGCAACCAACCTTGATGATGGAGAACATAATGTGTGTGTGAAAAGTATATTAGTAGATGAAGTTGAAAAAGTAATTTATAACTCGATTGCAACAGCTTTGAAGTTTCTATGAAAAATTTAGAATGTATTTTAAAGCACATTTTCTATGAAGGGGGTGCTCCTATCAAGTCACCAATAATAGAAAAATAAATATGAAAGCTACGTACATGATGAAATAAAAAAAGAGAAAGGTTACAGGCAAGGGCAATCAATGAGGGAATTCCTTTTAGGTAGGGTGAGTGGCAAGAAGAAAGATTCATATAGTTAATTAAGAATTGTTCAATTATGGCTGCTTATTTAAAAGTGGGCTTTAGGTGGAGGAGCCTCTGATACTGGGAGGACAGTATGGTCTTAGAAAAAGGAATAAGGAATTGTTGGAAAATATTGAATCTTGATTTAAATGCAATTTGTTGCCTGGGCAGCAAGTTGGCAAATTTGTTTGTGGACGTAAAGAGGAAGCCATAAGATGAAGAGGGAAAGCTATGGAATGGACGAAGCAAGGCAGGGCAAGAAAGCTGAAATTTAAGAAATCTGTACAGAAAAAAATCGAATAATAGAAGATAGAAAGTTTACTATGTGTAAGAGATGTAGAGAAATGTAAAGAGATGAGGTAGTTTACGAACATAGAAAAAGCTGTTGTATTTGGCAGTTAGGAAATAATAAATGCTCTTTGATGATGGTTTTATCAGTAGTAATAGGGGAGAAACTTGTTTTCATGATGCTAAGTAGTGAATTTAGGCTACTTTTTCAATGGAGTTGACAGTGAAGACAAATGAAATTTTATAAATAAGTGGAATAGGAAGTAATAGAAATTTTTAAACTAGTTATTACTTAAACGTATTTGTGGGGAAATAACACATCTAAATAATTTATGGCACCCAAACCATCTATATTTTAAAAATCATTATCAATAAAATAATGTAATTGTATTTACTTTTTTAAAATGTCAGATGTTTATGGATCTCTGCATCTCAGCAGGCTGTTCATTTTAATTTCAAATGTGATTCTCATCAGGGACTCTTCCAAAGCTGCTCTCAGTGTTCATTTCCAAAAGAATCTGAGAGACAAGATGAATATTAGACAACAAAAATATCTAACTAACTTCTTTTATGCAGTGCCTTCCCAGATTGGCATGAAGGGTATGCCTGCAAATGACTCTCCTTTTGTTCCCCCTTGCAGATATGAACTGTTAGGAGGAATCTCTTCCAAACTGAAGTTAATCAGAAATAATATCTGACACCAGAATCAGAAAATCAGAACTGTCTCCAGCAAGCAAGTTTCAGTTGCTGAGTCTAGGGGTCTCCTATTTCCTACATCTGTAAAGGGTTACATTTTTACTTTCGTTCGCTCCATTCACTTTAATCGATCACTATATTATAATGAAATTTTCTTAGAATATAAATCATGCCATCCTCTCACTCTAAACTCTTTCACGCCTTTTCATTACATTTAAGTTAAAAATCCCAAATCCTAATTTCATCCTGCAAAGGCCTGCCTGATCTCTCCAGCTTTGTCTTAAGCATCATCTTTTGCCAACGTAACCAACCCTTCCTCTGTGCTATATTTCAGACCCAGAGTCATCCTTATTTGTCCTGTAACATGTCATGTTCTTCCTTGCCTTCGGGGACTTTAAGTATCTTTTTAATCTATGCTTCAACTACATTATATTCCTTAGGTGTCAGTTTAAGTGTCACCTCTTCAAAGAAGACTTTCACCTAAGGTTCCCTTCTAGTTCTCTCTCATACAACTCCTTTTCTACTTAGCATACTTTAATACTTTTCAGATATGTATTTATTTCATATTCAAGGTTGTTGAAAATGATGAGGAATTGTTTCTATTCATAGCCTTTGTTAGGAAAGAATGCAAATAATTTTTTTCAAGGTAGTACAGAAATTGAAACAGTACAGAACAGCGTCTTTAAAAAACATATAGGAACAATAAGTAAGAGCCAAAAAAGAAAAAAAGCAAACAAATGAAGAAATAGCACTCTTGCAGAGTAGGAAAACAAATTCTCATGGAAACAAACAAACAAACACAAAAACCAAACGAAAACAAACAAACAAACAAAACTTACGCAAGAGAAAAGGAATAATATGAATTGATGACAAAAAAAGGAAAATAACTTGAAAATTAGGTCAGAAGAATTATTGAAAACTCATTATGTCATTATGAAAACTCATTATGTCAGTTACTCACTGGCTAAGACAAGCACCCCTGCCTTCAAGGAGCTTACCTATCTCTAGGCAGAGAGTTGTAAAAAAATCTAAATACTTTTGAAGCTGATGCCTGCAAGGACAGCATACCAGGTGTGTATGCATATAGATACACAACAGTAGAGTGAGCTTATTCTCCATAAATGCATTAAAAGTGTTTAAGAAGGGACGCCTGGATGGCTCAGTTGTTAAGCATCTGCCTTCAGCTCAGGTCACGATCCCAGGGTCCTGGAATGGAGCCCCACATTGGGCTCCCTGCTCAGTGGAAAGTGTGCTTCCCCCCTACCACTCCCCCTGCTTGTGTTCCCTCTCTTGCTGTGTCTCTCTCTGTCAAATAAATAAATAAAATCTTTTAAAAAAGTGTTTAAGAAAAAGAGTTCTTGATTTTTTCTACACAATGGACAGATTTTTCAGGAAATGGTGCACTGAGCAGTAGGTAATCATGTAAAAGAACAATCTGATGTGTGAGGAGGGAAAACAGAATTTGTGCCTTCAAGGTGAAGTGTTTTTCAGATTCAAATCTTACACAACTGTTAATAATCTACTGTTTAAAAGAGATACCTGAAAACATTATTTTCATTCACAACACACCACTGAGTCTTATTTGTTGTAAAATCTCTACACTGTAAGATTGCGTTTTCCTGGGCATTATGGGTTCAATTGTTAACATTATACAGTTAAATGGGAGTAATGTCTGTTTCAAATACATGATGACTGATTATGTAAATAGAGTGGAACATCTCTTCTGTTTCCCCAGAATATCACGAATAAGGAAGTGAAAAGTAATGGGAAATATAGTAGTCCTCCCTTATATGAAGGTTGACTTTCCTGGTTGCAGTTACTCACAATCAAGTACAGTGCCCACGCAGATGATCTTCCTTCTGACGCACTGTCAGAAGAGAAGTAGTAGCCTAACTATGTCACAGTGCCTCCAGCACTCACCACACTTCCTCTCATCATACAGAAGCAGAATGAGATTTTGTGTGTGTGAGAGATCACATTCATATTATCTTAACTACTTTTGCATATTATAATTGCTCTGCTTATTATTAATTATTGTTGTTAATCTTTCACTGTGCCTAATTTATAAATTACAAGTTTTCATATGTCTGAATAGGAGAAAACACAAGATACATAGGGCTCGGTACTAGCCATGGATTCAGGCATCCACTAGGGGTTTTGGAACATATTCCCCACAGATAAGGGGGGGAAAGGAGGCGTCTGTATTTAGGTTTATAATATAACATTGGTGCTGAATGACAACAGCAGTTACAAGATTTGAACTTCTGTACATAACTTCAAAGAAAGAGACCAGTTTTCTCTCTTTTGGAGCTAAGTCCTAGCCGGAGGTAAGGTGAAGGAAAGTCCTGACTGCAAATTGTATACCTGTTAGGAAAAAAAACCTGCTCTATGTATGCCTAATGTACAATTATAATGACTATTGTTATGACAATTAATTTTCTTTAAACTAGTTTTTAATGTCCTGTAGTTTATCAATATAGTCGAGATGTAGAATATGCTAGTTTTAATGAAGGCTAACTGAATTTCTAATTAGCCATGAGATCTTTTCTTCATCAGAATCTTAATTCTTACACTATAATTAGATTTAAATACATAATATTGATTTAATAGTAATTAAATCTGGGTGAATGTTAGACTATTTGCAATTTGGTATCAGATACAAAGAAGTTTCAGTTAATTGCTTTCTAGAAAGAATTCTAAACAATATTATGCTATAGAACAAGAGCAATTTTTAGAAGAGATCCTTAAATCAGAAAAATTAAAAAAGTAATTATATGGCAGTGATCCAAGAAGATAATGAAAGAGAACATTTTCATGTAAAATTAGTTCATAGATTTGAAAAGTATTAATAGAAATGTCCCAAGTACCAAGACATTCTTTTTCAAATGTACTGAGAAAAATAAATCAAAACCCATGTAGGGTTAAGCTTTTGATGGTTTAGCCTTTTTATTGTATAATGTAATGTGTTGCCTCCATTGCTTCCAAACACCGAGATTATGTTCTATTAAATATTGGTATTACTCTTTTCAGTGTTTCTCAAAATGTGAGTGCTTTGAGGTCCCCTTGCTTTAGAACCGCTCAGGATGTTTGTTTAAAGATCAGATTCCTGGATGTTACCCAAAATAGAATAGAATATCTGTTCTTGAGCCCAGTAAATTTCATTCTAACAAGAGCTGTAGGTGATTGTTATAAAGTTAATAGTTTGAAACCTCTTGGGTTATTCTAATCAAGTTCTTTTAAAGTAGATAATTTTTCTTTGATTTGTGAGAACTCTCCCAAGGGTTTGTTTAAAGCTAAACTCTAATTCCTTGTCAGTGCTAGATAATTTAGTACTCACTTTGAACTTTGATACATTGGATTATTTCTGTTACAAAAGATAACAGAAACCCAGGCCACCTTATGGTCAGAAGAGGTTGTTTAGTAAACTCAAGGACACTTTATTGTAATAGATACAATTTTTTTTTTCCCCAAGGAAATTCTATACTCCACCTATATTACATATTTCTGAATTCCTATCAGTCAGATTAAAATAGTGTTCCATTTCTCTGAATTTACCTTGAAATTTTTTTTCTGAAAAATCCAGATCCCCCTAAAATCTCCAGATAGCCTGGGAAGATACCAAAGTCTCTATTGTGCTCTGAAGACCTGGTCTCCTTGCCCCTTCATGAACTCCTCCTGTTCTTGCTCTGACTTATCATGAGGCTATTTCCTCTGCTGCCATTGTCAGTGACTAACAACACTGTAACTGGTGCCAGCTGGTGATAGTATTGCTTGCTGACCACTCCCACCACCCAATTCCAATTGTGTTGCCTGACATTTCTGTAGGAAGTTTTCCATCACTGCTGAAGCTATTGGTATCAGTGCTGGATTCATTGTACCTTGTTATCCCACAGAAGAGATGGTGAAGAAAAACCAGAGTAATTCCTACTGGCTTTTATTTTCATCCTTTAATTTAGAGAAGTTGGGCTAGAAATGTGTGATGGACATAAATTTCTATTGGAAATTACGAGTTCCCTCTCATGTCATTGAATTAATCACCTGTACTGTTACCCTCCTTAATGATGTATTCTTTCTCAGAGTCAAGACACCATGTCCCCATGTTATAACTAACATTTCATGAATCCCATACGTTTATTTTCAAAATTTTATCACATTCATAAGAGGGATAACTTGCATACAGTAGAATTCATCAATTTTAGGTGCACATTTTATTAACTATATAATGGGCGTAAGAATCATAATGTAGAACATTTCTGTTTCCTTATTTCCCACCCCTGATCACTGCCAACTACTGATCAGTTTTCTGTCATTATGGATTTACCTTTTCTAGAACATCATATAAATGGAACATACTGTACCATGGTTTTTAAATATGTCCAGAAAATTCTTTGACACTCTTCCCTTCAAAAGAGGTTGCTTCATTCCTCTCCATTTCAGTAGGGGTTGAATTTGCTAATTAGCTTTTAATGAATAGGCATGCTGTAGAATTATGCTAATTGACTTCTGAGGTTAGGTAATAAAAGTGTTAGTTTCCACTTGGCTTTCCAACTCATTGGGTCATTCTCTTTGAGGGGGTGATAGCTACCATGCTGTGAAGTCAAGCAGCCTGTGGAAAGTCCTGCTTATGGAGAAACTAAGGCCTCATGCTAAATCATTCCACAATTGTCAGTCATGTAACAACTGCAAATGGATTCTGTCAGAGACTGTGAAGGTTTGAAATATTTTTCTACTTGCTATCCTGCATTTTTAAGACTTTATGTACTTATTTGAGACAGAGAAAGTGAGAGCATGAGCAGGTGGAGGGGCAGAGGGAGAAGCAGACTCCCCACTGAACAGGGAGCCCAAGGCCAGCGTTGGGGGATGGGGAGCCTTGATCCCAGGCCCCTGAGATCATGACCTGAGATGAAGTCAGATACTTAAATGACTGAGCCACCCAGGTGCCCCCTTGTTATCCTCTCTTTATACTTCTTACAATCTAACAATTTAGCCTACCACAATTTCATGGTTTCTGGCAAAAGACGTGAAACTCCTGGGTCAGAGACAGAAGACAATGTATTTCTCACTACATTAGCAGTCCATGGAGTATCAGCATTTGCTCTAGTTCCCTGAGCCTCAAGTGCCATGGGGCCCTATGGTTGAACACACTTTAAGTTTTGTTCCAGGCAAGAAATCTCAAACTTGGGAAACTCTAATGTTCTATAATTTTTTTTTCCATTCACTTACTTTTTTATTTTTTTTAAAGATTTTATTTATTTATTTGACAGATCACAAGTAGGCAGAGAGGCAGGCAGTGAGAGAGGAGGAAGCAGGCTCCCGCTGAGCAGAGAGCCTGATGTGAGGCTCAATCCCAGGACCATGAGATCATGACCTGAGCCGAAGGCAGAGGCTTAACCCACTGAGCCACCCAGGTGCCCCCCATCCATTTATTTTTGTGTTGTGTATACCATCTACATATACAAAATTAGAATGAGTTTCTTGCAGATAGTATATAGTATAAGATGATGTATTTGTATTGAATGTTTAAGCCAATTTAATTTATTATAATTATTGATATTGAGCTTAAAACTATCATTGAGCTTAAAACTATAATTTCTGGGACACCTGGTTGGCTCAGTCAGTTAAGCATCTTGACTTTGGCCTAGGTCATGATCTCAAGGTCGTGGGCTTGAGCTCCATATGGGAATCTGTGCTCAGCAGGGAGTTTGCTTGAGATTCTCTCTCTCTTCCTCTGCCTCTCCCATACCTTCTCCAAGAAACAAAACAAAACAAAAAACTATCATTTCTATATAATTTCTATCTGGCTCATCTGCTTTTCGGTCGTTTTTGTCTTTCCCTGCCATCATTTGCATTAATTGAGTTTTCAATTATTTATTCTCTTCCCCACTATTTGATTCTCTCTCCTTTATCTATATCTTTATCTATATATCTCTCCTTTTGGTAGTCACACTCTATTGTTAAATAATATTTTTCCATTTCATGTATACTGAATGATCCTTACAATGACCTACATCTTTCCTCTACTTCATCTTTTTGGCTATTTGTGTCATACATTATACTTCCATGTATGTTAAAAAGTTCAAAATACATTGTTATTTATTTTCCTCCTAAACAGTCACTTATCCGTTAAAGAAGTTAAAATAGGGGCACCTGGGTGGCTCAGTGGGTTAAGCCTCTGCCTCAGCGGTGAGCCTACTTTCCCCTCTCTCTCTGCCTGCCACTGCCTACTTGTGATCTCTCTCTCTGTCAAATAAATAAATAAAATCTTTAAAAAAAATGAAGAGGTTAAAATGAAAAGAAAAAAAACTACTATACTTGCTTAGATGTTAATATCTCCAGGTATTATTAACTGTGGCAACCACAGAGCCCGCCTTGTTAACTCCTTTTCTTTTAGATATCACAGTGCCATGCTGCCTATTGTCCAACAGCTAAAAACTTTGGCTTAATTTATTTTGTGTCAAGTACTCTAGTCAGTTTTCATGGGAAAGTACATTTAGTAGCCTTTTTTCATTTTCCTTGGATGACCTAATCTTGCTACACATATGAAAATTTTTATTTAAGTAGAATAATTGTTCTGAATGAAGGAATAAAATCTCTGAGTGAATTTTATAGGAAAATCAATAATTAAGCAATGCAAATGACATCTGTTTAGAATATCATGTACATATATTTTTTGTTTGCATACTTTTTTGCCTTGTGTTCCACATCAACAAAATAATCATTAGACTTTTGGGGGCACATAATAGACATTCAAGTACAGTCATTTAATAAATGGATTTTTTAGCAAGTATTTAATATTAAAGTCCTACTAAGAAAGATATCCTAGTATTTAAATATAATACAAGTCATATCTACTTGGATTAATACTAAAAAAATAAATATATAGTTAGAAAGAGGTTATGATTTACATTTTCATAAGGAGAAAGAAAATATACATGTAATATTATGTATTAAAAATTTTAATGAATATCAAAATTTTGTGTTCATCAGTGAAGATCTGTTCACTCTTGTATCATCCTTCTCTATATTTATAATATGTGTTTTAGTCTTTCAACTAAAGACTACTTAACTAATAACTATAATATAAGGCTCAACTGAACCATAAAATTTGCAATAACATTGTCAATCGGCAAAGTCTGTATATTGCAATTCTGATCTGAATCATAGCTTATGATTTAAATAATTTAAATAATCTGGGATATCAAATTATGTTTCATTATGTATAGGAATAATAAGTTATTTGTCCTATGCATTGGGAGAAGCCATACCTCAATAGTGCTTCTGAGTATTTTTTTCACCAATGTATCCTGAGATATTCAAAGAATATCCTGAAGTTAGGGAATTCAGTTCAGAACATGTGGTTGCGTGAGCAAATACAAAAATTCATATAGCTTTGGATTCACTACAAAAATATTTTGTGACTTAAATTAGTAATTTAAATTATATATTTTCAAAATATATTTCATTATAAATCTCCAAAAAAACAAAAGCCCAGGGCCAGACGGCTTCCCAGGGGAATTCTACCAAACATTTAAAGAATTCCTATTCTCCTGAAACTGTTCCAAAAAATAGAAATGGAAAGAAAACTTCCAAACTCATTTTATGAGGCCAGCATCACCTTGATCCCCAAAACCAGACAAGGATCCCATCAAAAAAGAGAGCTATAGGGGGCGCCTGGGTGGCTCAGTGAGTTAAGCCGCTGCCTTCGGCTCAGGTCATGATCCCAGGGTTCTGGGATCGAGCCCCGCATCGGGCTCTCTGCTCAGCAGGGAGCCTGCTTCCTCCCCTCTCTCTGCCTGCCTCTCTGCCTGCTTGTCATCTCTCTCTGTCAAATAAATAAATAAATAATCTTAAAAAAAAAAAAGAGAGAGCTATAGACCAATATTCTTGATGAACACAGATGCGAAAATACTCAACAAAATACTAGCCAATAGGATTCAACAGTACACTAAAAGGATTATTTACCACGACCAAGTGGGATTTATTCCAGGGCTGCAAGGTTGGTTCAACATCCGCAAATCAGTCAATGTGATCAAACACATCAATAAAAGAAAGAACAAGAACCATATGCTACTCTCAATAGATGCTGAAAAAGCATTTGACAAAGTACAGCATCCCTTCCTGATCAAAACTCTTCAAAGTGTAGGGATAGAGGGCACATACCTCAATATCATCAAAGCCATCTATGAAAAACCCACCGCAAATATCATTCTCAATGGAGAAAAACTGAAAGCTTTTCCACTAAGGTCAGGAACACGGCAGGGATGTTCATTATCACCACTGCTATTCAACATAGTACTAGAGGTCCTAGCCTCAGCAATCAGACAACAAAAGGAAATTAAAGGCATCCAAATCGGCAAAGAAGAAGTCAAAATATATTTCAATAAAATTAATAATGCTGAAACACCTCACCATTTTAACTTATCCCAGACTCTGCAAACCTCTAGCATGGAGCCATGTGGAATAATTTGAGAAACATGACATAGAAGAAAAGTTATATTCTACTTCATGGTCCAAACCTCAACAGCTATGACATTGGGCCACTTATTTAACATGTATGAGTTTCTACATACATTTCTCAATGTATGAACAGAGAGAAATATTCTTATTTTGCTGTATAATTGTAAATACTGGAATAAATACTAGATTACAGTGAATTCAAGTATATATCTTTTAAAAAAGTAAAATCATGATTCATGTAAAAATAAAATGAACTCTTACCAAAATTTTATTTCGCTCATCATAAGAAAAATGTTATGAATGGTCCAGAGAACATTTGAGAAGTAAATCTATGTAGAGAACAAAGAAATCTTAGGAGTCCTTGATTAGATTTAAAAGCAAAAAACCAAAAAACTGGTTAAGGGGCATCTGCATCTGGGTGGCTTAGTCTATTGAGTATCTGCCTTCAGCTCCAGTCATAGTCCCAGGGTCCTGGGATGGAGCACAGCATCAGGGTTCCTGCTCAGTGGGGAGTCTGCTTTTCCCTCTCCCACTCCCCCTGCTTGTGTTCCCTCTCTTGCTGTCTCTCTCTCTGTCAAATAAATAAATAAAATCTTTTAAAAAAAACTGGTTAATGTCGATGGAACCATAAATCTAATTTCTAAAATTATCAATATCACCAGGCAGCAATAATTGGAAATTTGAGAAGACAAAATTCTACACATTAACTTCTGCCCTGATAGATTTTTTAAATTGCCCTGTCAATAGAATGTCAAGCTTAGAAGAGCACTGGAAAACATCCAGTAACCTCTTCTGTCTGTTTCCAATTTCCAGATGGTTGAGGAGTTTATGGGAGTCAGAGAAATAATTCTATTGAAAAAATTACTGTTGATGTCATTTTTAAAATGATGAAAGAAAAGATATATATAGGGTTTTAAAAATTAAATCCTTAATTTTCAGGCAACTGACATAATCTTTATATTTAATTTTTACCACAACTCTGAGAGTTATTTTTTAAATTTTCATCATTGTTCAGAGAGTGAAACGGGAGTCTAGAATATAACTTACATTAAAAAAAAGTTTCCCTTCCTATCATCTTTGAAATATGTTTAAATATAATCATCTTACAAATTACCTTCTTAGGGCTCTACCTCTACTTCCAGCTACTGCCATGACTTGTGCCCTAGTATCATACACTGCAATTTTGGCCTAGATGCCAGAGTAGATGAAGATTTGCACAGAGGCAATCTGACTCGTGAGCATGTAAGTTATGAAGGTGTCATTGTGGAAGAGAGAAGGAGATGGAAGAGAACTTGCCCTTGTGGAAAATTCAGGATTTCAATGTTTTTAGGGCCAAATGTTAATTTATTACTCCTGTTTTAAAAAATTTAACTCAAGTATAATTGACACATAACATTATGTACATTATGGTGTACAAGACACTAATTTGACAGTTACATGCATTATAAAGGGCTCACTATGATAAATGTGGTCATCAACTATCACCACACAAAATAATTAATATATTATTGACTATATTCCCTATGCTGTACTTTTTACCCCTTTACTCATTTATTCTGTAACTGGAAGTTTGTATCTCTTAATCCCCTTTATCCATCCTGCCCACCCCCCAACCCCTTTGACAACCACCAGTTTGTTCTCTGCATTTGAGTCTATTTCTATTTTTGTTGTTGTTTGTTTCTTGATGGAGCTTTATTGTTGGTGGTGTTTTATATTGTTTTTGTTTATTTTAAGCAACTTTCAACAGTCTAGGAAATATCTTAGCCAAGGCAAGTAATTGGAAAATTTGTAAGAACATAGGTAATTTAGTGTGCTTAGATATTGAGAGTCTGATGGCTTCAATCATTATGGTTATTATTTGTAGAATGGATTATCTGCTAAGTGAGAAAACGCTGCTAGAGCTGGAGATTCAAGACAAAACTAAGTTCTTTGGAATATGAACCCCAAATTCCCTTGGGAAAAACACTCTTTGTGTGAATATATTGAAACAAAAGCATAGAACTAAGGGAAGAACTCAGAGGATCCCTTCTTTTCAGGAGACAAGAGGAGCTCAAGAAGAAATAAGGACAGTCCAGAACAGTGAAGTAGAACCAGGGAAATCGAAGTAAAAAAATTTTAAAGTGTAGGCAGGGGCAACAAGACCTCATGCTGCAGACAGCAGCAGACATATAAAGAATGAAATGTATTTTGAACACGAGGATGCCCTTAGCAAGAATAGTCTTATAGCAGGAGGAGAGAAAAGTAGATTTTTAAAACTTGAGAAGAAAAGAATGCAAATAAAATTTTACAGTGCTTTTAAATTTTTCTTTCCAAAATATTGACAATAGGCATTTATAACAGAAATGAAAAAGTTTCTTTTAATGCTTATAGAGATTTTTGCGTTATCAATAAAAAAATATATGAACTCTTCATTTGAAAACGGACAAAGTACTAGAATGGGAACTACAAATGGCTAATAATTATTTAAAAATATTAATCTACCACAATATTAACATAATTTTAGTGGAACAGAAACAACAATGGTATTTGTTTTATAAAATCTTTAAAGATATAAAAGAAGTAACAATTTTTGTTTGTTTTTAAAGATTTATTTATTTATTTATTTATTTTTTAAAGAAAGAGCATGGGTGTGTGTGTCAGCAGGGGAAAGGGCAGAAGGAGTTGGAGAGAGACAGTTCTCAAACAAACTCCCATCCAGCTGCTGGGCTCAGAGCTCCACTTCGGGCTCAAGGTGGGGCTCAGGGTGTGCCTCCATCCCAGGACCCTGAAATCATGACCTGAGCCATAAGCAAGTGTCTGCATCCCAGTTGACTGAGTCACCCAGGCATCCCAAAGGAGTAATATTTTTTTTTTAAGATTTTATTTATTTGACAGAGAGACAGATGGCTCACAAGTAGGCAGGGAGGCAGGCAAAGAGAGGGGGAAACAGGCTCCCTGCTGAGCAGAGAGCCATTGCGGGGCTCGATTCCAAAACCCGGAATCATGACCTGAGCCGAAGGCAGAGGCTTAACCCACTGAGCCACCGGGGTGCCCCAGTAATAATTTTTTTTAAAGATTTTTTTATCCCTTTATTTTAGAGAGAGAGAGAGAAGGAGAGAGAGAGAGAGAGAGAACAGCAAGGAGGAGGAGCAGGAGAAGCAGACCCCCAGCTGAAAAGGAAGCTCACCAGTGGGGCTCCATTCTAGGACTCTGCGATCAGGTCCTGAGCCAAAGGCAGATGCTTAACTAAATGAGCCACCCAGGTGCCCCAAGAAGTAATAGTTTCATATACTACTTGTTGGATGTAAATATTGTATACTTCTAGAAGTTATGGCAGGCGAGAATTCTACCACTGAACCACCCATGCCTTCTAGAAGTTATGAAAGGCAATTTGCAATGCATACAATAATTCCAAATGTTTTTGATTTTTACTTTTTAGAATTCTGCTAAAATATTTTCAGAGATAAACTGCTTGAAGGTGTTTTTTTGTTTGTTTGTTTTGTTTTGTTTTATCTACTACAGGGATGTTTGTCATCACAGAATCAAGCATAATGATGAAGAGTTGGGAATGACCCAAATATCTAAATACAGGGGATTGGAAAATTAATGCATGTCTATATAATGGAATATTAAATACTCATTATAATTACGCCCTCAAAAGACTATTTACTGAAGTGGAAAATTACAAAATTTGTTTATTTTTTTAAAAGCTTCAAAACAATTATCACATCATACTACTTTGGCTAACAAATGAGTATATATACACTCTCTGAAAACATTAATTGGAGATATTTCAAGTGAAAATTTATGTTTTATCTTTGATTTGTTCTGTGGTTTCTGAGTTTTCAACTTTTAATCTGTATTAATTTGGTAGTTATAAAAAATTTGCAGCAAACCAATTAATAAAGTTAGCAGTGTAGATTAGAAAAATTTAGAGAAGCCAAATTTCTTTTTAAGGTAGTGTTCATCTAGTTATTTTTGTAGGCAAATGGGAAATAATGAAGAGAGGATGACAGCTTAAGACACCAAAATCTATATATTTAATTTACTTAAAGGCGACCAGAAAGATATAATTCTTTTCACTGATCAGTGATCTTTTCTCCAGTGTATACACAAAAAGATACAATAAAAGATACTCCTTTGATTAATTCTCTGAGGAATGACCCTTGTGACATTTCTGTTCCGTGTCCTCTATAATCCTTTCTCAACAATCAAACAAAAAAGCTCTTAAATTCAGGCTCACATTAGAATTAGACTAAGGCAAAAACAAACAAACTTCTCTAATAAATCCAACTGATCCTCTTAGGACTAAAACCTAATCTTTGGCTTAAGACATCTTGTCATCATGAGCTATCTAAATAATTATACAAAGTGATTTTAAAGATTAGGTTCAATTTTGATTCAGTGTTGGTACTAGAATAATGCAGTATACCTAAATTTCAGAAAGAATTCAGATATAGAATGATTTTATTTTTTACATTTAATTATTTTGTGACTTTAATTATGCCATGGATCAGGCTGTATAACTGCATACCTACTGTATACTATATTTTATGTTCTTCAACTTTTTAGCTAGCTCTATGACCTTGTTTATTTCCTTTGATTTTAATTAATATTCTCCTTTGATAAAGAGGGAGCTAGACTAGGGGAAACAATGTTTATCAGAATCACCAGGAAGCTTATTAGATAGGAGTTTCTGGGTCCCATCAGAGTGTTTGGTTCAGTGTATCTGAGCTGAGGCCTGAAAATGTGTTTCTAAGACCGTTTCCCAGGTGATGTCATTGCCATTGTTCTAGGAATCATCCTTTGGAAAACGCTGAGTTAGTTATGTTTTAGAATTTTCTAGCTCAAAAAACTCAAGATTACAAGGTTTGATGCAGAGCACAGATATACTCTAGCAAACTGGAACATTTTCATCATATATATATATATGTATATATATACATATATATATATATCAATCTTACTAATCTCACTGTTAAATAAGAAAAATTCAACCAAATAATTTTAAAGATCTATTTGGTTTTACTAATTAATTCATGAATTGGATAGCATCCCATCTAGCAAGCAGATGGGAGCTTCAAAGGGCTACAGAATAGGAAAGATTTTCACAAGTAGAGAGAGTACAGAAAAAAGGAAGTTATTAGCAAGGAATTCATTCTTTTAGGAAAGATCACTCTCCTAACGGGAACAGAAGAGGGTCTATCAGTGAATTTCTCGTGCTGATCAGGAAATTCCCATGTTGACTGGTGAAAGATTCTATTTCCCGGGAGTTCAAACTGCATTTAGCTTAGGTATTAAGTCTCGATTTACTGACTTGGGGCCTTGACCTATATAACACCATTTGGGGCTTGCAGTTTTCTTTTTAACTCTCCTTATGCCAGGTTTATAGCATTTCTGTTGTATTTTTCTTACAGCAGGAAGAATAAATAATTTCACACAGAAAGAGAAATAAATGTCTTCCATGACAGTTTATTTTGGGGAATTTACTAGATGACTCTATAACAAAACAAACCACAGTGTTTGAGACAATGTACATATCTCTGTGTTTTGGCAGTATTTACCACAACGCTTACCTATGGTAGAGACTCCAAACATTTTTTTTCTGATGTTAGGTATGAAAAAGGACATCGGCTGTCTCCATTTTGACCTCAAACTTTCTATTTGGGTTTTTCTTTCCAACCTGTCTCCTGGCTCAGGGGAAAGACCCTGAGGACAAAGACTCCCCTGATGGGAAGAGAAACTACCCCTTCAAGGCTGTGGACTGACCTGAGCCAGCAAGACATCACCCATGATTGATTCCAAGATGATAGATCAGTTTGATTTGTACATACACAACCATCTGTGCCCCACATTCTCCTTATATAAACAGGGAAGTATTTTCAGCACTTTAGAGACCATCACTGAGACCTTAGTCTGCTGTCTTCCCAGTGTTGGTGTCACTGATATAAACTCTTTGCTGTTGCACCACCACTCATTTCTCTCTCTTGGGATTTTCTTAGCAGTATTGGCAGAGCTTGGTCTGTTTGGGATCCCTGGAGCCAGGTGGTCCTGCATCCCTGCGCCAGCTATAGGTACATTTGGTAGCTCTTATTTTAGTGACAGATTTTTGCATTGATTTTTTGTCACTTTAATAATGGGATAGTAAAGGTTGCTTCTGCTATTTTTTTTATCCAGATAACTAATCTCTCTCTCTCTCTCCCTCTATCTACTCATCTATCATCTATCTATATCAACATAGTTCTACATTAGGATATAGATTACTCAAGACAGTCTAAATGACAAACTATTTTCAGAAAAGAAAATGTCTTCTTGTCTTCCTTTTCTTATTTTAGTTTGTGTGTATTTGCATATTGGAAAATTCTGAAAAAATTCTACTAATAACAGAATAAACATCTAGGGTGTGGAGAAGGAATAAAGTGAAAGACATCAGAAGTCTTTTACATATTTATATCCATTAAAATAAGAAAAGATAATCCAAGAACTGAAATAGTCAACAAGAAACAAAAGAAGCAGGTAGAGAAAACATATAAGACCTTTGCCCCATGGAGGAGGCAAAAATAAACAGAAGGCGACATCACTTAAGTAGTTAAATGGTTTTTTCTGACCTCAAAAAAAAATTTTTTTTTTATACCAATAGGGATTGAAAGGTTATTTTAATATATCTTTACTATAAAACAAATCACAATTCACTAGATGGGTAAGAAAGAAAAAGTACCCAGGACAATGCATTGCAGGGAACCATTTCAGAAATGCTCAGTGAATAATACCCTTAGCTCCCCAGGGCACTCCAAAACCAAGTGGGATTTGAAATACCACACCTACAGGACACATTATCATCTAGGTTTCCAACTCAAATGCTAATGCATAATAGACTATCTTAGCACAACTTGGCAGAAAAAAAGAAAGTGCAGCTTTCTCTTTACATGATTTTCAAAGAATCATGGGGGATCTAAACTGTGACTCCGATTAGAGGAAACAAGAGTCCTGCCGCTTAAGCACATAGCTGCTGCTGGGAAATGATGAGGCTGGTGTTTATCACACAATGCTTAGAGGAGGGATTTGTGCAGACTTCTACTTCTACAGCACAAGTAGAGAAAACACAGAGTACTGAGGATAAAGAAAAAGAAAAATCACGCAGTGTTCACCTTTCATGTACCAGTCTTAGTGTGAAAATCAAGGATTTGACAAGAACTGCCTACACGTTTTCCATAGTGCAATTGCCCCTAATTGACAGTTGACTTTACATTTTATTATGACTATTTGTTAGCAAAAAGGACTCTATTTAAAATTGTAGGAAAATGATCAACTCCACAATCGACATTTCCTTCAATTGTTCTCCACTCTGGTTTTAAATTAATATCCTGCTCTTTTTGTTCATTAGCTGCAATGCGGAAGAGGTTAAAATAATTTAGATCGACTATTATTGGCTCTAGATTTTTCTTTCCAAACTCAAACAGCGCTTATACATAAAGGCTGTTAGTTACACAGAAAGTGCCATACTCCTAAACTACCAGTTTTACCTTTGTGAACATTGAGTTCAGCCATATTTAGTAGGATCAAAGGGTCCTCTGTTTTGAAAGGAATGCTTCATGAACCAGCAGTATCAACATCACCAGGGAACTTGCTAGGATAAGAATCTATGTTTTTAAAAGGGGCTGGGTGCACGTGCACATTACAATTGGAGAAACATGGCTCTATATAACCGACTTACAAACTAGGAAAAGATGGCTGGGGTGCTCTAAAAGTGCAGATATGGAGGGTTAAATATCAATATCAATATCAAATATCAATATTTTAAATGTTTACAAAGCTTTGGATTTTTCAAATAAAGCATTAGAAATATTAATACAAGATAACATTATGAATCTTTATATTTTGAGAAATAATTAAGTTGCTAAAAATGATTGCTTACTGGTTTACTTAACTCCAATATAGTATTCTTTCTAAAAATACAAGCTATATTATATTTATAAATCAAAAGATAAGCTTTAATTATTGAAGTATAAACACAGTGATGTCCTTGGTGTATTATTTTTCTTTTACTACATTGGTCTTTGGTCTTCAAAAGTACTAATATTATGATATTGTTGGGGAGCCTGAGTGGCTCAGTCTGTTGAGCAACCTACCCTTGACTCAGGTTATGATCTCAGGGTTGTGCGATAGAGCCCCAAGTTGGGCTCCTGCTTCCAGCTCACTGGGGTGTCTGCTTGTCCTCTCTTCTTCCACTAGTGGCCTGTGGGAGTGCTTTCTCTCTCAAATTAATAAATAAATCTTTAAAAGATATATTTTAATATTGCCTCAATACTGAAAATCAGAGGCCTATTTAGCTTTATCCTAGATTCATTTTCAACAACTCTATTTTATGAAGATATTACCGAACTCTTTTGTACAGTTTAAACAACTGGAGGGTCAACTCTGTTTCCAAACCACACATAGTAGAATGCCACACATAGTAGAATGAATAATAAGAGGCAAATACTGAAATCTGCTTTACAGCCATCTTTTTGTATTTAGAATGCTGTAGCATTGTTATTCTCTCTGGCATCTGTACTGACTCAAATAATTTTTTTCATTACTTCATTATTTTGTTTTTGTTGATAATGAAATGAATGGTTCTTATTTTAGTAAGGACATAGAACAATTAACACATTTTACTTCTATTCCACTTAAGAGGCATAATACTAATCTTACTATGAAGCTTAAGGATTCCATTTGAATGTATTAGAATAATTTAAAGAAATAATTCTAGCCATGATAAGCCAAATCCTGAATACTTCCCTCTATGCAGCATAACGTTTTCCTGTAAAATTATCATTATTGCAACAATAACAATAAAGTCACACTTTTTTTTTCATAACAAAGGTATTAAGTGATCATTTTAATATATTGCGAAAGCGTTTGGAAAGGTGAGTTTCTTTCTCACATTCTTTCTTGAATGTGAGTTTGTTGCTCTCCTCATCCAATTCCAGTCCTGCCATGGCCCCTCCCCATCTCTAATAAGCGGAGTTGGGGCAGCCAATCGGGACTGTGAGGTTTGAGAACAGGGTCCTGACACAGGAAAAGGCACTGACTGGTCTTAATCCTTTCTGGGCCTAAGTGAACTTAAGTAAGGATCAGTAGTGAAGAAGTTAGCAGCAACAATGAGATTTACGTAGAGTCTGTAGAGAGCTTGGTACTCTGACTTTCATGGTCCCCCAGAGGAAACGATTTCTAGCCTGTGTCAGCTTTCCTGGGAGGACCTGTGGTCTCTGGTCTCAGAGTGGCTGCTGAGAATTTGACCCTGTGTCTGAATCTTCCCTACTCCTGAGGCTGATAGAGAAGTTTTATGTGTACCAGGAGAGAATGGGCATGTCCATTGCCAAATTACAGAGTAAATTCAGCCTTGCTGTTATTTTGGATAAAGCCAAACACATATTTGAATTTGACTTCTTAAACAGGTAAGGAAAAAATAATTGAATGAGGAATTATCAGGAACCAACAAGAGGACCAACAAGCGAAACATTCTGTTCCTAGTGATTTAGATTTGGTGGAGAAGGTAGGCTAGAATGTAAATAAACAAATAAACTATCTTAGTAGATTTGATTTTAGAAACCAAGACTATTGGAAAACAAAATATTATATGCCTTTTGAACATTACAATTTCAGAAATCATTTAAAGGACTAGTTTCATAGTTGAGACCTGGACCATAACTGACAAAATAGAAGTTTCTCAAACAGAAAAATGCAAAGAAGTGGAATTCATAAGGGTAAAGATGTGGACTTGTAAAATGGATCCATAATGATTCAAAAGAAAAAAAGAAAGCTAAAGGAGAAAAGTTAAAAATTAGAAAAGAGGAAAATTTCATCTTAAGTGGGATTGATGTTTATTCTGAAATAAATTCATGAATTCCATGACTAAAAAGATGTTACAAGCTTTCAGACAAAGGAAGCTAGTTAAAAAGGGAACAAAGAATTAGTTTGTGATCAGGCTTCTCTTTGGTAACTGTGGAAGCTGGAAGAATGCTGTGGGAGAGAGTTGGAGGTTACTGATGGATAAGGGGTACCACCCAAAGATCCTATTTCCAACCAGGATATCATTTATCAGCTGCAGGGAAGGAGATAGAGATTTACTTGTACAGAGACTTGCAAACTATCTCACCACCAGAAGGAATTATCCAAATAATGATTATAGTGAATTAATCAAGACTCTTTAAGATGGCTCAGATGAAATTGGAAATACTGGTAAACAGTGAATACATGGGTCATCTTAGTGACTAGACTGGTGTAACAATATTTTACATAAAGATGCTTCATGCAGATAGAACATAATGCAAAGTAGAATAATAATTAAAAGTGGAAGTATAAAGTCACCTCAGGAAAAGCATAATCTGATGATTGGCAAAAATGGCAAAATAAATGAATTCCAGAAGGGAATGAAGAGAATATTGCTTTTTGGTGAGGGAAAATAATTGGTATTTTATAATTATTTAGTGACAGTGATACATTAAATAATTCTATACATGGTTATTGTCTACTATGCCTTGGATTATATTATTTACAGAAAGATAAAGATACCTGTGCTTGGTGTATATGCATTTGGTAATGAAGCATCCAAAAACAAGGAAACCACTGATGGAATTGCAAAGGATGGAAAAAAATTCCTCAGATAAGAAGAATAAGCAAACAGTAATTTACTTAACTAGGAAAATTAAGACAACAGGAAAAGAAAGAGAACTTTACAAAATTACATAGGAAAAATAAAATCTGCACTACAAATTGTACATTCTGTATAAAGATGGTAAATTCTTATATTAAAAATACTGGTTCATAATCAAGTTTTTCCCAAAAACTTTTGTGGTTATAGGAATGTACTTTGTGGTAAATCATGAGAAGTATACTTATAGCTTGCCACCTTTGTATATGTATATTATACATCTATAAAAGTTAATTTAGAACTATATAGAAGCAAATTATAAAATAGTCGATGAATTTTCTATTTTACTTTTCCATTCCCTTACTGATGTTAGATATTTAGATTAATTTGTGTGCATGTACATAAATGCACACAAGCCCACCATGGACATCTTTGTCCAGAAATCTTTGAGCAAATCTTTGGTTATTTTCTAAAGCACAAATTGATTTAATTTGACTCTAGGATGAAGATTTAATAGAGTAGATCAAATAAAACAAGAGTTCTATTAAATATATCAAGGGTTATTCCAAGAGAATTTTCTGAGACTAACTTCTGTAAGAAATAGCTCTGGTTTCTTTCTTTTCTTTTCTTTTTTTTAAAATTTCCTAATAAAGAGCCTTTTCTAGAAGAGTTTGAGACCCAGGATGAGGTAGCATAAGGATGGCATATCTCCCTCTCAAGGATATTTTTTTTTTCCAGAAGTGTTTGAGCTTCTGAATGGCAACAAGCATGTCTATTTTCACACAATGGGATGAACAAAATAATGAGGAAAACAAAGTCTTGAAACAGCTTTTTATTGTTGTACATGAGAGAAAACAATCACCCACACACCAAAACCCTCTGAGCAGACAACACCTGGGGGGGATGATGAAGTAGATTTTTCACCAGGAAAAACCTGCAGGGAAAATCTACATAAAGAGACTGACTTCCAACTGGAGCATTATGTGAAATGAGTTAGATGAATGTGTTGCATCTCAACATTCTCTTTTTGGCTAGCTCTTGAAGACTCAAATCAAATCATTTTACCATGAATGAACATCATGTGCAAAGGAAATCATGATTGCATGTTGACAGGAATATTCCTTAAAAGCATTTATAAGTATTTCTGCGACCCCCCCCTTCTGATTCAATAGAAAAACAGAACATGGTGAAAATGATTATGATTTCTCTCAGGAAGAATGGATTTTTTAATGCCAGGACCAAAATAATCATGCACTTGCAAAAATCATTCACTTAAATGCTCAATAATTATGCCTTGTATTGCACTATGAATTTTCACGATTTTATGTAGTCTCTTTCAAAGCTCTTTGAAGAACTTTCCTTTGCTGCTATTTCAAAACAAACCTACAGAAAAAAATATATTTGAAGGGCAGAATATTTCTTCAAAATCTATTCATCAATTGAGTGATTTCACCATCTAGACTAGGGCCAATAAACATTTACAAAGTATTACATGAAAATCAGGAAGGGCTCAATTATTGCAAGAGCTTTTCTAAAAATTCACAGATACAGTTTCTTATCAAGTTTCTCCATTGAGCTTCAGATAAGCATACCATATTTCATACTGGACTTCTCCAATTACCTCAGAATAAATCAGTGTTTCTAAATCTTGGCACTCTTGGCATCTTGATTTTTTTTTTTTTTTTTTTTTTTTTTTGATGATAGGAGGTTGTCCGGGGTCTTGTAGGATGTTTAATGGTGTATCTGTCCTCTACACACTAGCTGCCAGTGGCATACCTCTCCGTTGTTACAACCAAAAATGTTTCTAGACATTGTTGAGTGTCTCCTAAGGGGGAAAAAAATCAGTCATAGTTGAGAATCACTGAATTAATGACCCAGACTAAATCCACTGTTTCGTCTAAACAGGACTCTTTTCCTGTGTTGCCTGTATTCATGCTGATGTCCAAATCAGAAACATAGAAATAATCATTTATACTTCATGAATTTTTTCTACATATATCTGAAGCTTATAGGAGTTTCATTACTTATAGAAGAAAATACTCAAGTAAGGATTATAATAAATAAATCATAAGAAACTTTAAGATGGGACAGATGAAGCAGAGAGGAAGTACTGGTGAAGAATAATAAGTATGTCTGGATCATGATATATGACTGAAGGCTTAATAAAATGTCCCGTATGGAAGTGCCTGGGTGGCAAGTTGGTTGAGTGTCTGACTCTTGGTTGTGGCTCAAGGCATGATCTCGTGGCATTGGGCTCTGTGCTCTGCATGGAGTTGGCTTGGGACTCTCTGTCCTTCCCTCTCCCCTGCTTTCTCTCCCTCTCTCAAATAAATAAATAAATAAATCTTTAAAAATGTTCTCTACAGATGCTTGATGGACTATAATGGAAAAGAACACAGTATTAGACTTAAAAAAAAATAAAAGAACATATCAGATAAAGGACTAGTGTCCAAAATCTATAGAGAACTTAGCAAACTCAACACCCAAAGAACAAATAATCCAATCAAGAAATGAGCAGAGGACATGAACAGACATTTCTGCAAAGAAGACATCCAGATGACATAAAAAAGTCCTCCATATCACTCGGCATCAGGGAAATACAAATCAAAACTACAATGAGATATCACCTCACACCAGTTAGAATGGCTAAAATCAACAAGTCAGGAAATGACAGATGCTGGCGAGGATGCGGAGAAAGGGGAACCCTCCTACACTGTTGGTGGGAATGCAAGCTGGTGCAACCACTCTGGAAAACAGCATGGAGGTTCCTCAAAATGTTGAAAATAGAACTGCCCTATGACCCAGCAATTGCACTATTGGGTATTTACCCTAAAGATACAAACGTAGTGATTTAAAGGGGCACGTGCACCCGAAGTTTATAGCAGCAATGTCCACAATAGCCAAACTATGGAAAGAACCTAGATGTCCATCAACAGATGAATGGATCAAGAAGATGTGGTATATATACACAATGGAATACTATGCAGCCATCAAAAGAAATGAAATCTTGCCATTTGCGACAACATGGATGGAACTAGAGCGTATCATGCTTAGCGAAATAAGTCAAGTGGAGAAAGACAACTATCATATGATCTCCCTGATATGAAGAAGTGGTGATGCAACATGGGGGCTTAAGTGGGTAGGAGAAGAATCAATGAAACAAGATGGGATTGGGAGGGAGACAAACCATAAGTGAGTCTTAATCTCACAAAACAAACTGAGCGTTGCTGGGGGGGAGGGGTGTTGGGAGAAGGGAGGTGGCGTTATGGACATTGGGGAGGGTATGTGCTTTGGTGAATGCTGTGAAGTGTGTAAACCTGGCGATTTACAGATAAAAATATATGTTTATAAAAAATAAAAAATTAAAAAAAAAAACATAAAATTACCTCAGGAAAGCATCATTTAGTGAGCAGCAGAAGTACCCAAAAAGAGAATCAGGATTTAGTTAAGGCAAATTTTTATTTTTTATTTTGTCCTTATGTCAATTAAATATTACACTATTTTCTTAAGCCCACACATAATATGCAATAAAGTTTATTATGCTTATTAAATGCAACTTAAGTTGTTTGTTCTCTTTAACAAATTAATATCTATCCCCCTGGCTGGGGTGACTGTGTTGTCCAGCTAGGGCAGCCAAGCTTAGCCAGTTCCCAGATAATGACTCCCGCTGGAGGTGCCACATGTATGGCCTGTGTGGGTTTGGGCATAAGCCTTACCCTTGCTCACAACCTGATAGGTCTCTCTGGATCAGTGTAAAACTTTCCCAAATAATGTGTGTGCCTCTAGTTGTGCATAGTTTGCATTGATATTACACAGTATAGCCAAAATGATATTTTTTTTCTCTGCTGAGATGTTTCCTATATATATTAGACTGCAAAAACATATACGGAATTAAAAATAAGTATGAAGAAAACACCATCAAAATGATCACCCATGTCAAGAAACAAAATCGCCAGCTCTTCATGTAACATAGGGTGCTACTTCCTCATGAATCAATTCCTCTTCTTATCGAGATCGTGTGATCCTAACTTTTGAGATAAAATGGCTATGCTAGATGTGTTTATGGCTTCAACCTCTGTCTTCACTTCTAAGCAATATGAATACATCTTCAATAAGTATCTACATTCTAAATGACCTTGTTTAGTTTTGCTGGTTTTGTACTTTCTTTCATTTTACCTGTAGTAGCGACATGAAGTATTCAAAGGATGTTAAATGTAGCAAATTATTCATCAGATTCTTCCATTATTTTTTTTTTTTTTTACTTATAAGTTTTTTTTTTTTAAAGGTTTTATTTATTTATTTGACAGACAGGGATCACAAGCAGACAGAGAGGCAGGCAGAGAGAAAGGGAAGCAGGCTCCCTGCTGAGCAGAGACCCGCAGGCGGGGCTTGATCCCAGGACCCTGGGATCACGACCCGAGCTGAAGACAGAGGCCTAATCCACTAAGCCACTCAGGCGCCCCCCCATTATTATTTTTTTAAGTATCAGTATCACTGCCTTCTTTTAAAGTCCTGGTATATTTTGTGTTTTTGCTTTATATGATTCATCCCAAACAAAACTTTTTTCAGTTTATGTGTTGTTTCATTAAGCTACATTTTAAATTTGATCTCCATTTTATGTTTTGCTTCTATTTCATTCATTTTAAAATAAACTTTATTTTAGACTACTTTTAGATGTACAGAATTATTGTACAGATAGTCCAGAAAACTAAGATATAGTTCTCTAATATCCCACACCCAGTTTTCTTTATTACTTACATCTTATGATAGTACCACACATTTCTAACAATTAATAAATATATATTGACACATTGTTATTAGTTAAAAGTCATACTTTATTCAGATTTCCTTAATTTTTTCTTTTTTTTTTTTTTTTAATTTATTTTTTATTTTCAGCATAACAGTATTCATTATTTTTCACCACACCCAGTGCTCCATGCAATTCGTGCCCTTTATAATACCCACTTAATTTTTTCTAATGTCTTCTTTTTTCTTTTTCTTTTCTTTTCCTTCTTTTTTTTTTTTTTTTGTCTTCTTTTTTCTGTATTAGGATGCCATATCCATGTTATCATTTGCATTGAGTTCTTATGTGTCCTTGGGCTCCTCTTGGTTGTGACCATTTCTCATAATCCTTGGTATGATAAACTTGAGGTTTTTTTTTAAATATTTTTAAATATTTTTTTTTATTTCTAAACATATAATGTATTTTTATCCCCAGGGGTACAGGTCTGTGAATCACCAGGTTTACCCACTTCACAGCACTCACCATAGCACGTACCCTCCCGAATGTCCATAAACCAACCCCCCTCTCCCAAAACCCTCCCCTCAGCACCCACAGTTTGTTTTGTGAGATTAAGAGTCACTTATGGTTTGTCTCCCTCCCGATCCCATCTTGTTTCATTTATTCTTCTCCTACTCCCCAACCCCTCACGTTGCATCTCCACTTCCTCATATCAGGGAGATCATATGATAGTTGTCTTTCTCTGATTGACTTATTGCACTAAGCATGATACCCTCTAATTCCATCCACATTATCGCAAATGGCAAGATTTCATTTCTTTTGAAAGCTACATAGTATTCCATTGTGTATATATATATATATATATATATATATATATATATATATATATATATACATATATCACTTCATCTTTATCCATTCATCTGTTGATGGACATCTAGGTTCTTTCCATAGTTTGGCTATTGTAGATATTGCTGCTATAAACATTTGGGTGCATGCGCCCCTTTAAATCACTACATTTGTATCTTTAGGGTAAATACCCAGTAGTGCAATTGCTGGGTCATAGGGCAGTTCTATTTTCAACATTTTGAGGAACCTCCATGCTGTTTTCCAGAGTGGTTGCACCAGCTTGCATTCCCACCAACAGTGTAGGAGGGTTCCCCTTTCTCCGCATCCTCGCCAGCATCTGTCATTTCCTGACTTGTTAATTTTAGCCATTCTGACTGGTATGAGTTGATATCTCATTGTGGTTTTGATTTGTATTTCCCTGATGTCGAGTGATGTGGAGCACTTTTTCATGTGTCTCTTGGCCATCTGGATGTCGTCTTTCCTGAAATGTCTGTTCATGTCCTTTGTCCATTTCTTGATTGGATTATTTGTTCTTTGGGTGTTGAATTTGCTAAGTTCTTTATAGATTTTGGACACTAGCCCTTTATCTGATATGCCATTTGCAAATATCTTCTCCCATTCTGTCAATTGTCTTTTGCTTTTGTCCACTGTTTCTTTTGCTGTGCAAAAGCTTTTGATCTTGATGAAATCCCAATAGTTCATTTTTGCCCTTGCTTCTCTTGCCTTTGGCGATGTTCCTAGGAAGATTTTGCTGCAGCTGAGGTCGAAGAGGTTGCTGCCTGTGTTCTCCTCAAGGATTTTGATGGATTCCTTTCGCACATTGAGGTCTTTCATCCATTTTGAGTCTATTTTCATGTGTGGTGTGAGGAAATGGTCCAGTTTCATTTTTCTGCATGTGGCCATCCAATTTTCCCAACACCATTTATTGAAGAGGCTGTCTTTTTTCCATTGGACATTTTTTTCTGCTTTGTCGAAGATTCGTTAACCATAGAGTTGAGGGTCTATTTCTGGGCTCTCTATTCTGTTCCATTGATCTATGTGTCTGTTTTTGTGCCAGGACCATGCTGTCTTGATGATGACAGCTTGTAATAGAGCTTGAAGTCCAGAACTGTGAAGCCACCAACTTTGGCTTTCTTTTTCAATATTCCTTTTGCTATGCGAGGTCTTTTCTGGTTCCATATAAATTTTAGCATTATTTGTTCCATTTCTTTGAAAAAAATGGGTGGGATTTTGATAGGGATTGCATTAAATATATAGATTGCTTTAGGTAGTATAGACATTTTCACAATATTTGTTCTTCCAATCCAGGAGCATGGAACATTTTTCCATTTCTTTGTGTCTTCCTCAATTTATTTCATGAGTACTTTATAGTTTTCTGTGTATAGATTCTTTGCCTCTTTGGTTAGGTTTTTTCCCAGGTATCTTATAGTTTTGGGTGCAATTGTAAATGGGATTGACTCCTTAATTTCTCTTTCTTCTGTCTTGTCGTTGGTGTAGAAGAATGCAACTGATTTCGGTGCATTGATTTTATATCCTGACACTTTACTAAATTCCTATACAAGTTCTAGCAGCTTTGGAGTGGAGTCTTTTGGGTTTTCCACATATAGTATCATATCATCTGTGAAGAGTGAGAGTTTGACTTCTTCTTTGCCAATTTGGATGCCTTTAATTTCTTTTTGTTGTCTGATTGCTGAGGTTAGGACTTCTAGTACTATGTTGAATAGCAGCGGTGATAATGGACATCCCTGCTGTGTTCCTGACCTTAGCAGAAACGGTTTCAATTTCTCTCCATCGAGAATGATATTCGCAGTGGTTTTTTCATAAGTGGCTTTGATGATATGGAGGTATGCGCTCTCTATCCCTACAGTTTGAAGAGTTTTGATCAGGAAGGGATGCTGTAATTTGTCAAAGGCTTTTTCAGCATCTATTGAGAGTATCATATGGTTCTTGTTCTTTCTTTTATTAATGTGTTGTATCACATTGATTGATTTGTGGATGTTGAACCAAACTTGCAGCCCTGGAATAAATCCCACTTGGTCGTAGTGAATAATCCTTTTAATGTACTGTTGAATCCTATTGGCTAGTATTTTGGTGAGAATTTTTGCATCTGTTTTTATTAAGGATATTGGTCTGTAATTCTCCTTTTTTATGGGATTCTTGTCTGGTTTTGGGATCAAGGTGATGCTGGCCTCATAAAATGAGTTTGGAACTTTTCATTCCATTTCTATTTTTTGGAACAGTTTCAGGAAAATAGGAATTAGTTCTTTAAATGTTTGGTAGAATTCCCTGGGAAGCTGTCTGGCCTTGGGCTTTTGTTTGTTTGGAGATTTTTCTTGACTGTTTCAATCGCCTTACTGGTTATGGGTCTTTTCAGGTTTTCTATTTCTTCCTGGTTCAGTTGTGGTAGTTTATATGTTTTTAGGAATGCATCCATTTTTTCCAGATTGTCAAATTTGTTTGCATAGAGTTGCTCATAGTATGATCTTATAATTTTATTTCTTTGGTGTTAGTTGTGGTCTCTCCTCTTTCATTCATGATTTTATTTATTTGGATCCTTTCTCTTTTCTTTTTGATAAGTTTGGCCAGGGGTTTATCAATCATATTAATTCTGTCAAAGAACCAGCTCCTAGTTTCATTGATTTGTTCTATTGTTTTTTTGGTTTCTATTTCATTGATTTCTGCTCTGATCTTTATGATTTCTCTTCTCCTGCTGGATTTAGGTTTTCTTTGTTGTTCTTTCTCTAGCTCCTTTACATTTAAGGTTAGGTTGTGTATTTGAGACCTTTCTTGTTTCTTGAGAAAGGCTTGTACTGCTATATATTTCCCTCTCAGGACTGCCTTTGCTGTGTCCCACAGATTTTGAACCATTGTGTTTCATTATAATTTGTTTCCATAAATTTTTTCAATTCTTCTTTAATTTTCTGGTTGACCCATTTCAAGTCGCTAAGACTTGTAAATTTTACTATTAGGTGACTAGGTGTGGACCTGTTCTTGTTGATTCTGAGGGGGATTCTCTGCACCTCCTGGATTTTGATGCTTGTTTCCTTTGCCATATTAGGTAAATTCTCTCCAATAATTCTCTCCAATATACCTTCTGCTCCCCTCTCTCTTTCTTCTTCTTCTGGAATCCTAATCATTCTAATGTTGTTTTATCTTATGGTGTCACTTATCTCTTGAATTCTCCCTTCGTGGTCCAGTAGCTGTCTGTACCTCTTTTGCTCAGCTTCTTTATTCCCTGTCATTTGATCTTCTATATTGCTAATTCTTTCTTCTGCCTCATTTATCCTAGCAGTGAGATCCTCCATTTTTTATTGCACCTCATTAATAGCTTTTTTGATTTCAACTTGGCTAGATTTTAGTTTTTTTATTTCTCCAGAAATGGCTTTTATATCTCCCTAGAGGGTTTCTCTAATATCTTCCATGCCTTTTTTGAGCCTGGCTAGAACCTTGAGAATTGTCATTCTGAACTCTAGATCTGACATATTACCAATGTCTATTGATTAGGTCCCTAGCCTTTGGTACTGCCTCTTGTTCTTTTTTTTTGTGTTGAATTTTTCTGCCTTTTCATTTTGTCCAGATAAGAGTATATGAAGGAGCAAATAAAATACTGAAAGGGTGGTAAGGACCCCAGGAAAATGCACTTTAATCAAATCAGAAGAGACCCCAAATTGTGGGAGTGAGAAAGGGGATAAAAAGAAGTTCAGAAGAAAAAAATTTAAAAAAGAAAACAAATAAAGAAAAAATATAAAAAAGAGAATATATATATATATATATATATATATATATATATATATATACTAGATAAACTGGTTAAAAAACGTTAAAAAGAAAAGAGTAAAATTTGAAGAAAATTTAGCAGAAGGTAAAAAATAAAAAATATTAAATTAATCACAAGACTAAAGATTCATGGGGAGAAAGCCATGAGTTCCGTGCTTTGCCTTCTCCTTCACTGGAATTCTGCTGCTCTCCTTGGTAGGTAAACTTTGTCTTGGCTGGATTTCTTATTGATCTTCTGGGGGAGGGGCCTGTTGTAGTGATTCTCAAGTGTCTTTGCCCGAGGTGGAATTGCACTGCCATTACCAGGGGCTGGGTTAAGTAATCTGTTGGGGTTCGCTTTCAGGAGCTTTTGTCCCCTGAATGCTTTCCATGCAGTTCTGAGGGACAGGAATGAAAATTGTGACCTCCCAGTTTCTGGCCCGGAGGAGCCAAAAGCTTGGGGCCCCACTCCTCAGTGTGCCCTCAGAGAAAAGAGCCCAATCACTCCCATCTCCATGGCCTCTGGCCGCGCTCTGAACTCACCCAGGCTGCAACCGATTCAAGGTAACCTGAGCTGGAAGCTCACTTCTCGGCTCTGTCTCTGTAACCAGCTTCCCCAGTCTAATACCTGCGAGCTCTGTGACACTCAGACACCCCTGATCCTTCTGTGACCCTGCGGGACCTAGGGCCACGCTGGCCTTGCATGGGCTTCACCCCGGTTTTGACTCTGGAGAAATGTCCCTCAGTGGAGCAGACTTTTAAAAGTCCTGATTTTGTGCTCCACTGCTCCTTGCCAGGAGCCAGCCCCTCCCCCCATGGTCTATTTTCCCGTCACTTTGGATTCACTTCGCTGGTCCTATCTTTCAGGAGGTGGTCGATTTTCTGTTTCTAGAATTGCTGTTCTTCTTCTCTTTGATCTCCTGTTGGATTTTTAGGTGTTTGCAATGGTTTGATAAGCTATCTAGCTGACTTCTTGCTACCTGATGTAGTCTCAGCTTACTACTTCTCCTCCATCTTGACTCCTCCCCCAACATGATGGTTTTGAAGATTACTGACCATATATTTTATATAATACTATTCTAATGAAATTTTTCTCATATTTTCTTTATGATTTGACTAGAATAATATGTTTTTGGGAAGAAGGCCACACAGAGAGTAGAAGTGTCATTCAATAGGACATGTCAATAGGACATTGCTCTTGGGGTTTGTGGGTGGTTCAGTCACTTAAGTTGGTCCCTGTTGGCTCAGGTCATGATCCTGGGGTCAGGAGATAAAGCTCTGCATCAGGTTCCATGCTGGACATGGAGTCTGTTTGGGATTCTCTCTCTCCTTCCTCCCCTCTGTACCCCCTCCACATTCATGCACATCTACTTTCTCTCTCTCTCTAAATGAATAAATAAATAAATAAATAAATAACACACACATTACTCTTGATGTTAACCTAGATCATCTGCCTTGAGTTCATGATTGTCCAATTTTCCCTCTGTGGAGTTACTCTTTTTTTTTTTTTTTTTTTTTCAAATTTCCTTCACAATCTTTACTCTTTGGAGGAAGGTCACTATGTGTAGTCTCCACTCAAGAAGTGGGAGTTACATTGCACCTCTTAATGGCAGAATATATACTTAAGTTATTTGGAATTCTTCCTCACATAGTTCTCCATTTATTTATTATTATTAGAGTTTTCTCCCCCACTTATTTTATTCACTTCTGTACATCAACATGAACTCATGCACATTTTATTTTATACTCTGGGTTTTAATCAAATACTTTAATTTTTTTCTCAAATTGTCTCACCTCTGGCCATTGAGAGTTTTCAGTTAGCTCCCATGTTCTTTTGATATACTCCCATCATTCTTTGTGTGTGCATGTGTCCGCCTGTGTTTGTGTATGTTTTAGTAGTTTATTACTTTATGGCACCACCTTATGCTCCAGGCTTAACTTGTGCCCCAACACTAGAATCAGTCATTTCTCTGAAGAGTCCTTATTACTTAAATTGGATAATGATATGGTTTAAACCCAAGATCTGGGTGCTAGTTGTCCTTGTTGTTACTGAGTTGTTTTCTCTTTTAGCCCTACTTAACTAACAGAAGTTGGAAATATGTGTGTACATCTAAGCTGTATATACATGTATATCTATAATTATTTATATGTATATTCATGTGTGTTTACATATGTTGCATACATATCATTTATATATTGTGTGTATATCAGTTATAGATTACTTATGTGTATATATGCATACACTAAACATGACTTTATACTGATGTCTCTAACTCTTATCACATGGATCATTCTAGATTTCTTCCCTTCCTTATATGTAACCTTCTATTCTAACAATGAGAAACCTGATTCCCATCATCTGCCATCAATTGACATTCAATAAAAGTATATCTATGTATTGGTTTTAGAATTCTTAATTTGCAGCTCCACAGTAAATGGCTTTATCAATAGAGTGCAGTGCTATGTACAGGTTTGTATTTGTTTTATCTTTAAAAAGATTGCACTTAGATTGCAGATTGCAGAGATTGCACTCACTTTCAGACAGGCCAGCACCTTATTCTCCCACCTACTTCAGGGAGGCTGTTTCATATATCTGTAACACATTTATATTCTTTTTAAATGTATTTTTTAAGATTGTATTTACTTATTTGACAGACAGAGATCACAAGTAGGCAGAGAGGCAGGAAGAGTTGGGGGGAAGCAAGCTCCTTGCTGAGTGACAGCCCGATGCGGGGCTTGATCCCAGGACCCTGAGATCATGATGTGAGTCGAAGGCAGAGGGTTTAACCCACTGAGCCACCCAGAACCACCACATTTAGATTCTTTTTGGCACATTCTACATTCTATCCTAAGATCCCCAAATCTCCTAAATGATTTTATTAAAAATTTGCACATACATCAAACTAAAAACCTGCAAAGCAAAGAAAATCATCAACAGGTGAAAAAGCAACCTATGGGATGGGACAAAATATTTGCAAACCTTAACATGTATGATTTATTACTTTTTGTGCTATAAGTTCAACGGGTTTTGACAGTTTTTGACAAATTTAATGTCTTTTACTTACTGTTATAATATCATAAAGAATAGTTTTATTATCCCCAAAATTCTATATATTTCACCCATTTAACTTTATCTCTCTTTGTGAAGAACATATAAGTTCTACTCTCTTAACAAATTTAAATTATACAATACAACGCTATCAACTAAAGTACCACATTATGCATTGCATCTTAAGACCTTACTCATAACTGAAAATGTGTACGCATTCACCAAACTTTTCCTGTATCCATGCTTTCCAAGTCCTCACAACAATTTTTCTCCTGTTTCTTAGTTCAAATTTATTTTAGATTCCACTTAGATGTGTTACTGTATGGTACCGTATGGTACGTGTCTTTCAGTTTGGCTGATTTCAGTTAGCATAATGCCTTCTAGGTTCATCCATGTTGTCACAAATGACAGGATTTTCTTTTTTTAAAGGTTGACTAATAGTCCATCATAAAAATGTATAATTATTTATTGATACATTCATCCACTGATGGACACATATATTGTTTCCATACTTTGGATGTTATGAATGGAAGTGGAAGCACAGATATCTTCAATATACCTGCTGTATTTGCTGTTACTTTCAGGAGGTATTTTGTTTTACTTCTTGCCAATGCTTTAGAATTTTCTACATAGACAATCATATAATCTTTAAGCAAAAACTTTTATTTTCTCTTGGTTGTTCTGTAATAGGGCTGTAGGAACAAAATCAATGAAAATAAATATGAATGAAATGAAATAAATGAATGAAAATAAAATCTCATTATGAAAAGTAAATTCCCCTACTTCCTTCACCACTTCCTACTCACCTATTTTTCTTTCTTTCTTTTATTTCTTTCTTATACAGATAATCATAGTGACTATAATATAGCATTTTTGCCCGTGAAGATTTCAGAATATTTTTTTATACAGGTAGTTTTGGAATTCATTTAAAATCATCAAGGATACTTTCTAATTACTAGAGCAAATGTAAATATTGAAGCACAGTTTCCACTCTAGCTTGAACTAAAATATATCACTTTTGCATCTAAATTTCCTCCTTCCTTCTTATTCTTTGGTTGTATCTCTTCTATTAATTTTGTTACAGACCAATATACTCATTAACACCATTCATGTGTCCTTATTGTGCAAGAATAAGAATAGATTATGAAATTCTAACAAGGTGATACTGTTAGACACATAGGACACTTGTAGAAGTCCTATGTAGAAAAAATCTATTGGATTTTTTTTCTAGTAGGTGAACTTCCAAAACTGGATTTAAATTCCAATTAGTTAACATATAGTGTAGTATTAGCTTCAAGCGTAGAATTTAGTGATTCATCACTTACACATAACACCCAGTGCTCATCACAAGTGCCCTCTTTAGTGCCCATCACCAATTATCCCACTCCCCCAATCTCCTTTCCAGCAACCCTCAGTTTGCTTTCTATAGTTAAGAGTCTCTTATGGTTTGCTTTCCTCATTATTTTTATCTTATTTTATTTTTTCTTCTCTTCCCCTATATTCATCTGTTTTGTTTCTTAAATTTCACATATGAGTGAAATCATATGATATTTGTCTTTGTCTAACAGGCTTAATTCACTTAGTGTAATATATTCTAGCTCTGTCCTTGCTATTACAAATGGCAAAATTTCATTTTTGTTGGGTATCTATATCTATATCTATATCTATATCATCTATATATATGTCTTGCCTCTTTATCTTTTCATCAGTTGATGGACATTTGGGCTTTTTCCATAATTTGGCTATTGCTGACAATGCTGCTGTAAACATTGGGGTGCATGTGTCCCTTTGAATCAGTATTTTTAAGTCCCTTGGATAAATACTGAGTAGTACAATTGCTGAATCATAGGGTAGTTCTGTTCTTAACTTTTGGGGGGAACCTCCATACTATTTTCTAGAGTAGCTGCACCAGTTTTAAGTTTGCATTCCCACCAACAGTGTAAGAGGGTTCCCCTTTCTCCACATACTTACCAACATCTGTGATTTCCTGAGTTGTTCATTTTAGCCATTCCTACAGGTATGATATGGTTGGACTTTAATTAAAATTCTAATAATAAGGTTATTCTGTGTAACAGAAATAAGCCATGCAATAATTGAAAGCCTACTTACTAACCACATTTTTCTGTGATGAAATGCTTGCTCTCTCTCTTTCTCTTTATCTTTCTCTCTTCTCTGAAGACTTGTAGTATAGTTTCTTTGTGGCCAGTGTTTTGATATGCCTTAATATATGTGTGTATATATATGCCTTAATATATATGTATTTTATACATTTATGTGTACTTAATATATGTGTATTTTTATCTACTGTGTTAGATAAGCAGTATTTTTTCAGTTTGGATACTGTGTTCTTTTCCTTTTTTTTTAAGATTTTATTTATTTGACAGAGATCACAAGTAGACAGTGAGGCAGGCAGAGAAAGAGAGAAGGGGAAGCAGGCTCCCCACTGAGCAGAGAGTCAGATGTGGGACTTGATCCCAGGAGGTTGGGATCATAACCTGAGTTGAAGGCAGAGGCTTTAACCCACTGAGCTGCCCAGGCACCCCTAGATACTCTTTTCTATCAATTTATTTTTTTCTTAATTTTTTGTACTAATAATTTTCAGTTTCTGCAAAATTATTATTCAGATTTTGTTCTTCCACTAATTTATCTTCTTACTGTGTTTTCTCCATTTTACAACCAAAAATTAATTTGTTTTTACTTTATTTTCTGGAAGATTTCTCAACTTTACCTTTTTATTCATTTGAGTTTGTTATTTCTTTTATCATATTTTTAATTGCCAAGAGCAATTTGTTTTGTTTGTTGTCTTCTTTTTTTGTTGTATTCTCTTCTTGTTTCATGGATGGAACACCTTCTTTCTCTCTATTTTTTTGACTTTCTTTATAAATTGGTGATAGTTTTTTTTTTAATTTTTTATTTTTTATAAACTTATAATTTTATCCCCAGGGGTACAGGTCTGTGAATCGCCAGGTTTACACACTTCACAGCACTCACCAAAGAACATACCCTCCCCAATGTCCATAACCCCACTCCCCTTCTCCCAACACCCCTACCCCCGGAAACCCTCAGTTTGTTTTGTGAGATTAAGAGTCACTTATGGTTTGTCTCCTTCCCAATCCCATCTTGTTTCATTGATTCTTCTCGTACCCACTTAAGCCCCCATGTTGCATCACCACTTCCTCATATTAGGGAGATCATAAGATAGTTGTCTTTCACTGCTTGACTTATTTCGCTAAGCATGATACACTCTAGTTCCATCCATGTTGTTGCAAATGGCAAGATTTCATTTCTTTTGATGGCTGCATAGTATTCCATTGTGTATATATACCACATCTTCTTGATCCATTCATCTATTGTTGGACATCTAGGTTCTTTCCATAGTTTGGCTATTGTGGACATTGCTGCTATAAACATCCGGGTGCACGTGCCCCTTTGGATCACTACATTTGTATCTTTAGGGTAAATACCCAGTAGTGCAATTGCCGGGTCATAGGGCAGTTCTATTTTCAACATTTTGAGGAACCTCCATGCTGTTTTCCAGAGTGGCTGCACCAGCTTGCATTCCCACCAACAGTGTAGGAGGGTTCCCCTTTCTCCGCATCCTCGCCAGCATCTGTCATTTCCTGACTTGTTGATTTTTAGCCATTCTAACTGGTGTGAGGTGATATCTCATTGTGGTTTTGATTTGTATTTCCCTGATGCCGAGTGATATGGAGCACTTTTTCATGTGTCTGTTGGCCATCTGCATGTCTTCTTTGCAGAAATATCTGTTCATGTCCTCTGCCCATTTCTTGATTGGTTTATTTGTTCTTTGGGTGTTGAGTTTGCTAAGTTCTTTATAGATTCTGGACACTAGTCCTTTATGATATTTCGTTTGCAAATATCTTCTCCCATTCTGTCAGTTGTCTTTGATTTTGTTAACTGTTTCCTATACTATGCAAAAGCTTTTGAACTTGATGAAATCCCAATAGTTCATTTTTGCCCTTGCTTCCCTTGCCTTTGGTGATGTTCCTAGGAAGATTTTGCTGCAGCTGAGGTCGAAGAGGTTACGGCCTGTGTTCTCCTCAAGGATTTTGAAGGATTCCTTTCTCACATTGAGGTTCTACATCCATTTTCAGTCTATTTTCATGTGTGGTGTAAGGAAATAGTCCAATTTAATTTTCTGCATATGGCTGTCCAATTTTTCCAACACCATTTATTGCAGGGACTGTCTTTCCTCCATTGGACATTCTTTCCTGCTTTGTCGAAGATGAGTTGACCATAGGGTTGAGGGTCTATTTCTGGGCTTTCTATTCTGTTCCATTGATCTATGTGTCTGTTTTTGTGCTAGTACCATGCTGTCTTGATGATGACAGCTTTGTAATAGAGCTTGAAGTCCGGAAATGTGATGCCACCAACTTTGGCTTTCTTTTTCAATATCCCTTTGGCTATTCGAGGTCTTTTCTGGTTCCATATAAATTTTAGAATTATTTTTTACATTTCCTTGAAAAAGATGGATGGTCCTTTGATAGGAATTGCATTAAATGTGTAGATTGCTTTAGGTAGCATAGACATTTTCACAAAATTTATTCTTCCAATCCAGGAGCATGGAACATTTTTCCATTTCTTTGTGTCTTCCTCAATTTCTTTCATGAGTACTTTATAGTTTTCTGAGGATAGATTCTGTGCCTCTTTGGTTAGGTTTATTCCTAGGTATCTTGTGGTTTGGGGTGAATTGTCAATGGGATTTACTCCTTAATATCTCTATCTTCTGACTTGTTGTTGGTGTAGAGAAATGCACCTGACTTCTGTGCATTGATTTTATGCCCTGACACTTTACTGAATTCCTGTACAAGTTCTAGCTGTTTTGGAGTGGAGTCTTTTGGGTTTTCCACATACAGTATCAGATCATCTGCGAAGAGTGAGAGTTTCACTTCTTCTTTGCCGATTTGGATGCCTTTAATTTCCTTTTGTTGTCTGATTGCTGATGCTAGGACTTCTAGTATATGTTGAATAGCAGTGGTGATAATGGACATCCCTGCCGTGTTCCTGACCTTAGCGGAAAAGCTTTCAGTTTTTCTCCATTGAAAATGATATTTGCCGTGGGTTTTTCATAGATGGCTTTGATGATATTGAGGTATGTGCCCTCTATCCCTACACTTTGAAGAGTTTTGATCAGGAAGGGATGCTGTACTTTGTCAAAGGCTTTTGCAGCATCTATTGAGAGTAGCATATGATTCTTGTTCTTTCTTTTATTGATGTGTTGTATCACATTGACTGATTTGCGGATGTTGAACCAAACTTGCAGCCCTGAAATAAATCCCACTTGGTCGTGGTGATAATCCTTTTAATGTACTGTTGAATCCTATTGGCTAGCATTTTGGTGAGAATTTTCGCATCTATGTTCAGAAAGGATATTGGTCTATACCTCACTTTTTTGATGGGATCCTTGTCTGGTTTTGGGATCAAGGTGATGCTGGCTTCATGAAATGAGTTTGGAAGCTTCCCTTCCCTTTCTATTTTTTGGAACATTTTCAGGAGAATAGGAATTAGTTCTTCTTTAAATGTTTGGTAGAATTCCCCCAGAAAGCCGTCTGGCCCTAGGCTTTAGTTTGTTTGGAGATTTTTAATGACTGTTTCAATCTCCTTACTGGTTATGGGTCTGTTCAGGCTTTCTATTTCTTCCTGGTTCAGTTGTGGTAGTTCATAGGTTTTTAGGAATGCATCCATTTCTTCCAGATTGTCAAATTTGTTGGCATAGAGTTGCTCATAGTATGTTCTTATAATAGTTTTTATTTCTTTGGTGTTAGTTGTGATCTCTCCTCTTTCATTCATGATTTTATTTATTTGGGTCATTTCTCTTTTCTTTTTGATAAGTCTGGCCAGGGGTTTATCAATCTTATTAAGTCTTTCAAAGAACCATCTCCTAGTTTTGTTGATTTACTCTATTGTTTTTTTTGGTTTCTATTTCATTAATTTCTGCTCTGATCTTTATGATTTCTCTTCTCCTGCTGGGCTTAGGGTTTCTTTCTTGTTCATTCTCCAGCTCCTTTGGGAGTAGGGTTAGGTTGTGTACCTGAGACCTTTCTTGTTTCTTGAGAAAGGCTTGTACCGCTATATATTTTCCTCTCAGGACTGCCTTTGTTGTGTCCCACAGATTTTGAACCGTTGTATTTTCATTATCATTTGTTTCCATGATTTTTTTCAATTCTTCTTTAATTTCCCGGTTGACCCATTCATTCTTTAGAAGGATGCTGTTTAGCCTCCATGTATTTGGCTTCTTTCCAAACTTCCTTTTGTGGTTGAGTTCTAGCTTTAGAGCATTGTGGTCTGAAAATATGCAGGGAATGATCCCAATCTTTTGATACTGGTTGAGTCCTGATTTAGGACCGAGGATGTGATCTATTCTGGAGAATGTTCCATGTGTACTAGAGAAGAATGTGTATTCTGTTGCTTTGGGATGAAATGTTCTGAATATATCTGTGATGTCCATCTGGTCCAGTGTGTCATTTAAGGCCTTTATTTCCTTGCTGATCTTTTGCTTGGATGATCTGTCCATTTCAGTGAGGGGAGTGTTAAAGTCCCCTACTATTATTGTATTATTGTTGATCTGTTTCTTTGATTTTGTTATTAATTGGTTTATATAGTTGGCTGCTCCCACGTCGGGGGCATAGATATTTAAAATTGTTAAATCTTCTTGTTGGACAGACCCTTTGAGTATGACATAGTGTCCTTCCTCATCTCTTATTATAGTCTTTGGCTTAAAATCTAATTGATCTAATAAAAGGATTGCCACTCCTGCTTTCTTCTGATGTCCATAAGCATGGTAAATTCTTTTCCACCCCCTCACTTAAATCTGGAGGTGTCTTCGGGCTTTAAATGAGTTTTTTGGAGGCAACATATAGATGAGTTTTGTTTTTTTATCCATTCTGATACCCTGTGTCTTTTGACAGGGGCATTTAGCCCATTAACATTCTGGGTAACTATTGAGAGATATGAATTTAGTGCCATTTTATTGCCTGTAAGGTGACTGTTACTGTATATGGTCTCTGTTCCTTTCTGAACTACCACTTGTAGGCTCTCTCTTTGCTTAGAGGACCCCTTTCAATATTTCCTGTAGAGCTGGTTTGGTGTTTGCAAATTCTTTCAGTTTTTGTTTGTCCTGGAAGTTTTTAATCTCTCCTTCTATTTTCAATGATAGCCTAGCTGGATACAGTATTCTTGGCTGCAGGTTTTTCTCGTTTAGTGCTCTGAAAATATCATGCCAGCTCTTTCTGGCCTGCCAGGTCTCTGTGGATAAGTCAGCTGCCAATCTAATATTCTTACCATTGTATGTTACAGTCTTCTTTTCCCGGGCTGCTTTCAGGATTTTCTCTTTGTCACTGAATTTTACTATTGTAAATTTTACTATTAGGTGACGGGGTGTGGGCCTATTCTTATTGATTTTGAGGGGCGTTCTCTGAACCTCCTGAATTTTGATGCTCGTTCCTTTTGCCATATTGGGGAAATTCTCCCCAATAATTCTCTCCAGTATACCTTCTGCTACCCTCTCTCTTTCTTCTTCTTCTGGAATCCCAATTATTCTAATGTTGTTTCGTCTTATGGTGTCACTTATCTCTCGAATTCTCCCCTCGTGGTCCAGTAGCTGTTTGTCCCTCTTTTGCTCAGCTTCTTTATTCTCTGTCATTTGGTCTTCTATATCACTAATTCTTTCTTCTGCCTCATTTATCCTAGCAGTGAGAGCCTCCATTTTTGATTGCACCTCATTAATAGCTTTTTTGATTTCAACTTGGTTAGATTTTATTTCTGTTATTTCTCCAGAAAGGGCTTTTATATCTCTCGAGAGGGTTTCTCTAATATCTTCCATGCCTTTTTCAAGCCTGGCTTTAACCTTGAGAATTGTCATTCTGAACTCTAGATCTGACATATTACTGATGTCTGTATTGATTAGGTCCGTAGCCTTTGGTACTGCCTCTTGTTCTTTTTTTTTTTGTGGTGAATTTTTCTGCCTTGTCATTTTGTCCAGATAAGAGTATATGAAGGAGCAAGTAAAATACTAAAAGGGTGGCAAAAACCCCAGGAAAATATGCTTTAACAAAATCAGAAGAGATCCCAAATCGTGAGGGTGGAGAAAGGGGATAAAAATAGGTTCAAAAAGAAAGAAAAAAAAAGGAAAAGAATGAAAAATAAACGACTAAAGAATTATATAAAAAAGAAAACATATATATATTAGATAAACTACTTAAAAAACGTTAAAAAAGAAAAGGGTAAAAGTTAAAAAAAATGTTACCAGAAGAAGAAAAAAAAAATGAAAAATAAAATAATTAAATTAACTGCAAGACTAAAAAAATCACAGGGAGAAAGCCATGATTTCCGTGCTTTGCTTTCTCCTCCTCTGGAATTCTGCTGCTCTCCTTGGTATTGAAACCGCACTCCTTGGTAGGTGAACTTGGTCTTGGCTGGGTTTCTTGTTGATCTTCTGGGGGAGGGGCCTGTTGTAGTGATTCTCAAGTGTCTTTGCCCCAGGTGGAATTGCACCACCCTTACCAGGGGCTGGGTTGAGTAATCCACTCGAGTTTGCTTTCAGGAGCTTTTGTTCCCTGAGTGCTTTCCATAGAGTTCTGGAGGATGGGAATACAAATGGCAGCCTCCTGTCTCTGGCCCGGAGGAGCCGAGAGCCCGAGGCCCCACTCCTCAGTGCATTCTCAGAGAACAGCGCCCAGTTACTCCCGTCTGCCTGACCTCCAGTCGCGCTCCGAGCTCACCGAGCCTGCGACCGGTTAAAGGTCACCCCGAGCTGTGAGCTTACTGTCAGCTCTGTCTCTGTAACCCATTTTCCCATTCTAATACCCACAAGCTCTGTGACACTCAGACACCCCCGATCCTTCTGTGACCCTGCAGGACCTGAGGCCACACTGACCCTGCGTGGGCTTCGCACCGGTTTAGCCTCTGGAGCAATGTCCCTCAGCGGAACAGACTTTTAAAAGCCCTGATTTTGTGCTCCGTTGCTCTGCTGCTTGCCGGGAGCCGGCCCCTCCCCCTGGGGTCTATCTTCCTGTCACTTTGGATTCACTTCTCCACCAGTCCTACCTTTCAGAAAGTGGGTTTTTTTTCTTTTTCCAGAATTGCTGTTCTTCTCTTCGATCTGCGGATGGATTTGCAGGTGTTTGCAATCTTTAGATAAGCTATCTAGCTGATCTCCTGCTAGCTGAAGTAGTCTCAGCCTGCTACTTCTCTGTCATCTTGACTCCTCCCTCCCTAGTGTTTTTTTTTTTTTAAGTTTTCTACAAACTTCTTAATTTTTTTCCTGAAGTTGATTTTTTATATTTATTTGGTTTGTTCTCTTTTATAAAAGAGCTTTTTTTTAAAAAGAGCATGGGACTGAAAGAGATTATGCTGAGTGAAATATGTCAAGCAGAGAGGGTCAATTATCATATGGTTTCACTTATTTGTGGAGCATAACAAATAGCATGGAGGACATGGGGAGATGAGAGAGGAGAAGGAAGTTGGGGGAAATTGGAAGGGTAGGTGAAACATGAGAGACTATGGACTCTGAAAAACAATCTGAGGGTTTTGAAGGGGAAGAGGGTGGGAGGTGGGTACCAGGTGGTGGGTATTATAGAGGGCATGGATTGCATGGAGCACTGGGTGTGGTGCAAAAATAATGAATACTGTTATGCTGAAAATAAATAAAAAATAAATTTAAAAAAATGAGTTTTTTCATCTTCTAAAACCTCTTTTACAAAAGAGGTTTTTCTCATTGTCTGGTAATCACTGGTGCTCTATTCATACTTATGAATGAGGCACTAAGAAGTTTATTAGAATTCTGAGCTTACAAGTACCACTGGTCATACATGGGCTTCACTAGAGTTGATCAGAATCTTCAAGAAAGACTGTTCTACAGTTGAAAAATAAAAGCTTCTGCACAGCAAAGGAAACAGTCAAGAAAACAAAGAGGCAACCCATGGAATGGCAGAAGATATTTGCAAATGACAGTATAGACAAAAGGTTGATATCCAGGATCTATAAAGAACTCCTCAAACTCAACACACACAAAACACATAATCATATCAAAAAATGGGCAGAAGATATCAACAGACACTTCTCCAATGAAGACATACAAATGGCCATCAGACACATGAAAAAATGTTCATCATCACTAGCCCTCAGGGAGTTTCAAATTAAAACCACATTGAGATATTACCTTACACCAGTTAGAATGGCCAAAATTAGCAAGACAGGAAACAACATGTGTTTGAGGGGATGTGGAGAAAGGGGAACCCTCTTCCACTGTTGGTGGGAATGCAAGTTGGTGCAGCCTCTTTGGAGAACAGTGTGGAGATTCCTCAAGAAATTAAAAATAGAACTTTCCTATGACCCTGCAATTGCAGGTGGTGGGTATTATAGAGTGTATTGACCCCAAAGATACAGATGTAGTGAAAAGAAAGGCCATCTGTACCCTAATGTTTATAGCAGCAATGGCCACGGTCGCCAAATTGTGGAAAGAACCAAGATGGCTTTCAATGGACGAATGGATAAGGAAGATGTGGTCCATATACACTATGGAGTATTATGCCTCCATCAGAAAGGAGGAATACCCAACTTTTGTAGCAACATGGACGGAACTGGAGGAGATTATGCTGAGTGAAATAAGTCAAGCAGAAAGAGTCAATTATCATATGGTTTCACTTATTTGTGGATCATAACAAATAGCATGGTAGACATGGGGAGTTAGGAGAAGGGAGTTGGGGGAAATTGGAAGGGCAGGTGAACCATGAGAGACTATGGACTCTGAAAAACAATTGGAGAGGTTTTAAGTGGCGGGGGGGTGGGAGGTTGGGGGAACCATGTGGTGGGTATTAGAGAGGGTACAAATTGCATGGAGCACTGGGTGTGGTACAAAAACAATGAATACTGTTATTCTGAAAATAAATAAAAAATAAATTTAAAATGTGTTTCAGAAAATTAAAAAAAAAGAAAAATAACTAATCTCATTTGGGGATATGACTAGGTTAGCATGGTATATGTAAACTCCCAGTTCTCCCATTTCTAGTATCATATTCCCCAAATGTCTGATGTCTTACATTACAAAGACAGTGTTCTTTCCTTTATCTCTAGTTTTCTCACTGGTAGGAAGAGACACTTCACTCATTCACAATGAGTCTGATGGTATTTAGAGGTCTACTTGCTTCTTAGAAGACTTTCCACAAATATTAATTTAACAAAAACTTCATACTCAGTTGCAGCATTCCACAAAATTTTGAGCTTTCATGGTTTTCTACGGTCCTTTATGTTATCTTCTTTTTGTTAAAAGTTTTATTTCCTTCAGAAAAATCTGGAGCCCTAAGTCATAGGTACGGATGCCTTTTTACTCTGAATCATGCAATCCCCTGGTCACAGGGAACTTATTTATCATTGATTGGAAAACAATTAAATGTTCACATTCAAATTTATTGTTAATTAACAAAAGTCAAAATAATAAATGCTTTGTTTCTTCCTTTCTCTACATACATACTCTATAACTCAAATATATCTTGATATACTACTTGTCTGATGTAGATTATCTATTGATATTTACATGATTGCAATTTATTTGGATTTAAGATACTTTCAGAATTGATTTAATAGATATAAATTATAAGTTAATTAAAAGATCTTATCACACTGTGTTAGAATGACCTAAAGTAGAACACATCTTAGATAAACACATCTACAATGCCATTAATCATCACACATTCAAATTAAAGGATTCCAATAAATTACTTAGTATCAAATTGTTCAGACTATTCACAGTGTCATATATTATGAAATTACATGTCAAATAAATTACTAAGTGTATTGTCAGGCATCCAATTACAACTTTGCCCTTATATTTCTTCCTCTCTTAAAGTTATATAATAATTCTAATGTTTCCTAAATGCTATTCTTCTTGATATATTATAGATTCTTTTTCTTGATAGAGGCAAAAAAATTCTTACTACCTTTAGTATTCTTTGTTATACAAATTAAAGTTTTAACAATTCCATACTTTTAAAATATTATAAATACAGCTATAAAGTGAGCAGGTATAAATTAAAGAAAAAAAATTAATATTTCTTTTTGCAAATATAAGTATAGAGTGCTTTCCTACTCAGAATCAGTGTAATTTCATGTAAGATTGCCCTTAAAAATTATTATATTTTTCTACTCCTATATTTTCTACTCCTATAATATTTACTTTGGGGCAGTTTGTTCGCTATTTTTTTTAAGGATTTTATTTATTTATTTGGCAGAGAGAGTAAGAAAACACAAGCAGGGGGAGTGGCAGAGGGAGAGGGAGAAGCTGACTCCTCTCTGAGCAGGGGGCCTCATGTGATGTGATGTGGGGCTTGATGCTAGGTCCCTGGGATCAGGATCTGAGCCAAAAGCAGATGCTTCAATTGCGCCACCCAGACATCCCTGTTAGCTACTTTTATTCCTCATCCATACCAATTAAGATTCATATCAGAAAATATCACATATATTTTATAAAATGCAGATAAAATTGAAATAAAAAATGAATTCATATAATTGGGTCTTCATGAAGTTTAAAGAGCAGTCCTGGCAAGTCCTGCCAGGACTTGGATCAGATAGATTGTTATATAGATACAGAATAAACAAAAAATTTGTTTATAAGGATTTCCATTTTTATATTCTGCACAGTGTTCTTCATGAAGTAGAAAATAAGCAAATCTTGTAAAATTACTAACCATAACAATTAGATGGTTTAAATCAAACAGGAAATAAATAATTACATTGATTATATAAGCAGATATAATAATTTCCTTTATAGGAATGTCATGACTACCTAATAAAATCTCATATCCAAGTTTTATCTGGACAAAAAAATGAAATATATGTTTAATACATATATAAATAGAATAAATACTGTTCTCAGACTTTAGACAACAAGATAAGGAGTTTAATATCTGGAAATATGGAAAAAAGTGATGTTCTTGGCTTTTTCCTCAGAACTTCTAGGTTTCAGTATGCAGATGTAAGACTGCACAAAACAAGTGGTCTCTGAGCAGAGAAGATAGAAATTGGAGTCTGATATTAATATGATGACTGAAGTTGGTAGGGTACTAGAGTAAGGAATTTGCACAAAGGAAGAAACACGTATAGGAGACTCAGAACAATTTTATCTTTTCTTGACACAAAATTCCAGTGAAGCTTATTTTGTCATCATTAAATTAGGATTAAAAATTATAACATACATTTTAATTTCTTAATTTAGGCAATGGTAGGAAATTAACAAAAAACAGACTGGATTAAAAATCAAAATTATGAATAAGAAATCACAAAATAGTGCTGTGAAGTGTGTAAACCTGATGATTCACAGACCTGTACCCCTGGGGATAAAAATATATGTTTATAAAAAATAAAAAATTAAAAGTAAAAAAAAAAAAAAAGAAATCACAAAATAACTATGGGTTCACTTTTTCTTATATTATGATATACATTTGGGTTACAGCTGATTGGTATCTCTGAACTATCACACATTATAATACGTTTCTATTTCCTGCCAGCAAGGAGTATGCAGCTCTCTTCATGTGTGACAACTCTGCAAATTGTGTAAGACCTGAACTGGCCCATAACCTATAATGCTTTGAACGAGATGAGTATGCTAATCACATGCTATATGAATATAAAAGTATCTAATGTTTACCTGAGATTTATGTACTCATCTTGTGGTAGCTCAGTAACAGTGAGTGCAGAACACCAGGACCATATTGTAGATTTCAGTAGACCGGATAACCAATGTAGACATCATACATAGAAATAACAAAAATAAAATCTTATTTTTGGAATACATAACAATTCTTTCTGTATATGTACAATTCAAGAGTGATAGTTATATGAAGTAAGGATTTCTTTTTTCAGCCTTATTTCCTAAAAACACAACTAAATGATGTTCATCTATGAAAGATTATATTGACCAAAAAAAAAAAAAAAAGTGGTTTGGAATGTAAATTATGTGTTGGAGTCTGTTTGGATGATACTGTTGCAATAGTATGAAAACATTCTGGATAGTTACCTAGATTAGGGAATTTGTACTTCCTTCATCAAGGAAGTATTGTTATAAAAATAAAAGTCAGCTAAATTGAACAGGGAATTGAGCAGCAGAATAAAAACTCTGAATGAAGTAAATGCCAATGCAATAAATGTAGAGAATATTCTCTATGTTATTTAATATGGAAGCTGGTAAAAAAACAACCATCACAGCCCAGTGAGGTGCAATGTTTGTTGAAGGAAATAGTTTATGGAGACCTACTTTTGGTATTTCTATAAGACCAGAAATCAACTTGTTCTATTTTTTTTTTTTTTAAGATATGAGTTGCACAGTGAGTTGCTTAGTTGTCTATTGTCTTGGGTATTTTTAATGATATTTTTACTGCCATGTAAGAAAAAATTCAGTATGTTTTTCAATGGTAGTTAAAATCACAGGACAACAGTAAAAGTAGGAAGCTTGGATGAATGGTTTCTATAGGTTGTTATGACGTGTTTCATAATGTTACAATAATTTTTACTGAAGTAGGTAAAATTCATGGTATTGCACATCTGAGAAAAGTAATTGTTTAACATTTTACAAATTTGATAGAAATATTTAGAATTTGTATTAAAAGTAGATTTAGAGAATAAGAAATCTATGTATCTGTAATCCACTTTTTTATCAAAACATAATTTAAATTTATTTAAAATTGTATAGGATAAATGATCAGAAATTTTGAAAATATGGAATCACTTACTGTGGTTTGAAATAAAGTTTTTAAACGAATGTTACAAAATTTGTTTAAGTTGTCTTCAGTTTAATTTCTCAACCATTCACCTTATTTAAGAAAAAAAAAAATGTAATAGTTTAGAGTTCCTGGGTGGCTCAGTTGGTTAAGTATATGTCTTCAGCTTGGGTCATGATCCCAGGGTTCTGGGATCAAACTCCAAACTTGGGTCCTTGCTCAGGAGGGAGCCTGCTTCTCCCTCTGACTGCTGCTTCCCTTGCTTGTGCTCTCTCTTTTTCTCTCTGTCAAATTAATAAGTAAATTCTAAAACAGACAAACAAACAAACAAAAAAGGAATAGTTCAAGTATGCATTGTCCCCACAAAATAGTGCCGTTAATACAACTTAGGTCAGATAAATTAACACATTAGTAAATATAAAGCAAACAAATGAATATATTTAATGTTAAATACCTTAAATCTAATATGCATGGTTTTTGTTTAAAATGTGCAAACAGGTATAGAATGTGAATGTATCATCAGCTATTACTACAACTATAATGTTTAACAGATCTAAAAGTGGCTTAAATCAAAATGTGTTTTTGCTCTTTGCATGGAGTTTTACTTCTTAATACTAAAAAAGCTCAATGCCAGGTGATGTTCTATGTGGTCCTGGTTCAGGTAAACCAATTATTTTAAAGAACAATACTAAAACAGAAGGAAGTTCAAAGAAGTCAGAGAAACTAGGGCACATAATAGGACAGAATAAGAACACTTACAAAAATATCTCTGTCAAGAGCCAAGAATGTCAGACTCAGTGACTCCTTTCTCAGAAAACAGTAGACATAGTTTTTCTAGCAACCCCAGAAGTAAAGCCTAAGTATTTGATCAAGGATTAAAGTTAATGTTTTTGAATAAAGAAGTTTCTTTTTAAAATGGATATTTGAAGTGTAGCCAGTTTCTTGTGTAACTAAACATCTAGACCTTGGAAAAAATATATCAGAAAATATCAAATTAGTAATTAAATCAAAAATGATTAAATGAATATATCAACAAAGCCTAAATGGATATTCAGAACCTTTATATATGTGGACAACAGCAAGCATAAATTAAGTAAACACTAAGAAGGTCCATACAACTAACAGAAGGAAAAAATTAAAAATAAAGATTCGAGGTAGACTAACAGCGGCTAAAGACATTGAAGGCTTAATGTGTGCCAGGGAATGATGCCATAAGATAAAAAACTGTGCTTCAAAGCTAAGCTTGAGAAACAAAAGAAAATGAACAGAGTAAATATACTGAGCTAGGCACTATTTATTTTAAGTTGAATGGAAAGCCTACTTAGAAGGCCCACTTATAGAGGGGCATCCCCAAAGAGGCAAAGGATGGAATGTCCACAAACAATATGTTTAAAATTTTAGGAAATGATAGGAATATAATTAAACAGCATGTAAAATAATAGATTCAGATTGTGAAATGGCCTATAAGAAAACGTAAAGTAATAGTTACTCCAACAAATGAATGCATTATAGCAATGATTATTATTAGGGTTGCTTTTCAGAATACATGGGGAGAAAATAAATCTAATAAGTCTATGAAGGTAGGAAAAACCAGATGGGAACCTGTTTCTCTGTCTCTAACTCCTCTCAAAATGCAAATAGTCTCCAGTGCAAAGTAGTAAAAAGTTTAAGGAAATAGTAAAAATAATATAGGGTGTTTTAGTAGAAGATATAATCAAACTGACCACTTCACAATATAATTCAAAATTGTGCTTGCTAGTAAAAAGTTTCATAGACTTTAAAAATGAAAAAAAAAGTAACAAAATTGGCCAGATCTCTATGAGATGTAGGACAATTAATTTGTAAGATTTCTATCACCACAGGGAGTACCATCAGCAATTTATTTGTATCATGTTCTTTGCAATTTCATAGATGAAGACCACCAAAAGTATTTCACATTCATATTAAAAGGCCCAGGGTACTTTCATTAGACAGCTTTAAGAACTATTTTAATATACCAAAGATAGTAAATGATATATGTAAAGCATTTAAACATAATATTTACATATAACTCTATACTCACAGAAGAAAATTTAAAAATTGAACATAATTTTTATATATATATATATATATATATATATATATATAATTACACACACATAAAGAAAATGTATCAGAAAAGCTAATGAAATAGAAATTTTACAAAAAGAGTATTATCAATAGCAAATGAAAAAGTACAACTTAATATATATCAGTTAAATACTTCAAAACTGATCTTTCAAGGAAGAAAAAGACCCTAATTAGATAAAAAATAATGGTATAGTGATCTCCAAAGATAAGTAGGAAGTGCAAAAGTTATATAATAATTTTGCTTTCCTTTTACTTTATTTACTTTTTTAAAATGTTTTCCTTTGACTTTATAGAAAAAAAATCTTTTCTTTGTATGGGAAATCTTCAGCATTATAATAAATAACCAAACTAGAACTCCCTAAAACAAATCTGGTGATTGCCAAAGGTAGTTTTAGCAGTGAGTCTTGAATTAATTCCCAGTGGAGCACTTTAAATCATTTTCCTATGTAAGATCTAGACTACTTTGCCCAATTCTAAACCCCCATGCCAGAAACTCAGAGCTTCTGGACAGATTAACATCTGCATCTGTGTTCTGATTATGGTCCAAAGAAATATTTAGCTTGTATTTGAACCCAACTATGTCATTTTATTTTTATCTTTTTATATCTCATTCATTCATATATATATGGAGTGGAGGAGCTTGTAAAAGGATGAAAACATGAAATAAAATTGATATAATTTCTTTAAAACATAGTTTTTTAAAAACTTTATTTTTAGATTTTTTTTTTAGATTTATTTATTTGGCAGACAGAGATCACAAGCAGGCAGAGAGGTAGGCAGAGAGAGAAGAGGAAGAGAAGCAGGCTCCTGCTGAGCAGAGAGCCCGACATAGGGCTCAATCCCAGGACCCTGGGATCATGACCTGAGCCGAAAGCAGAGGCTTTAACCCACTGAGCCACCCAGGTGCCCCTAAAACATAGTTTTTTTAAAAAAATAATAAATGTGATTAAAATAAACAAACAAACAAAAAAGAAAAACCGTCTAAAAACATTACATCTTATCATACTATATAGACTTCTTAAAGAAAGTAAATAAAGGCATATTTTTGTTAATTTATCTTTTAAGTAATCTTAACACCCCAAATGGGGCTCAAATTCAAGGCCCTGAGACCAAGAGATAGGTGCTCCACTAACCCAGCTAAGCTCCCTAAAAAAAGTCATGGTCTTGGTAGCCAGATTACAATGTTTTACACAGACTAAAAAAAACTAAGCTACATCAAAATGATCTTTTAAGGTGTTACTTCTAACAGCCTGTTAAAGGCTACAACAATGAAGGATATTAATCATATGTATATATAACAAGTAAAATTAAGGAGAGATTAACAAAATTTAAGACATTAAAAATCAATAAAGGTAAAAGTCATACATAACATCAGATTGTTCTACATAGCTTAAGCTACAGATAATATGTTCCAGTCTATCCCAAGTAAGACTTGTGTCCTTTTCTGGAAATTGAAGTTTAATATACTCCTTTTCTAAGACCTGCTCCCCTTTCTGGGTTCTGTCCTGGAATAATTCTTGAGAGAGTCATTAAGAGTTGTGCATTCCAGTTTGGTTTTGCCATCAAATATTGACAATAACACCAGAGGAAAAAGTTGACCTTGGTGATGAAAATGTTGTATCTGTAAGAAGTATTACTTTCTGAGGTGAACATTGGTACCTAAGGGGGACACATTTTTCCAAAGAAGCAAATCTTCAGGTATTATTAACTGCTCCACTCTGTTGCATATTTTTAGTGTAGGGGATTTAGTCATAATCCTTAATTCTATTAAAGACTATTTTGAGAGAAAGAGAGTGAGTGCAAGTGGGGGAAGGGACAGAGGCAGAGTGGAGAATCCTAAGCAGACTCCACACTGAGTGTAGAACTCAACTGGGGGTTTTATCTCAAGACCCTGAAATCATAACCTGAGCTGAAATCAAGAGTCAGATGCTTAACTGACTGAACCACCCAGGTGCACCTCCTTGCTTCTTTTAGAGTTCTTTCAAATCCATTTTGATTCAAATATAGGTGATGAAATCAGGCATACAGGGAGTGATGGAATCTCTTCATCTTAAATATCTGGCCTCAAAAAGGTGAGCTAAATCCCAATTTGTCATATTGCTTCTTACAGTAGAACCCAAAACACTACTTTGGAGGCCAACCAACTTACCTAGCAACAACCAGAAAGATTCTAGAGGAATCTTTTAAGTATCAATTTCCCTGGGAAAGAAAAGTTTCCAATATCACAATAAGTTATGAGAATGTATTCATTAGCAGCCTGAAGCCCAAAGTACTCCAGCTTTGGAAGTCTTCTGTTCTATCATTTTGTTTAGAGACATCCTCTTCAGAACACTGGGACATACCTCAGGTTATTGTAATAAGTATGATTCACACATTAATAGTTTTCAGATTGCTGTTTTTCCCTCCTCTGGAGATCCACCCTTTTTCTATTGTTCCTTATCTACATGAGGTTTTTGATAACTAATTTTAGTCCCCCCCCTCCCCCAAGGTATAGGGAGTTAGAGTGGTTCTGCAAAGATAAGAGTGATTCTCTCTCTTTATCCTCATCTGAGCATTGCTTTTTCTATATAATTCTTATAATTAGTGTAGATAGTTATAATCAGTATAGATATACAGGTGGGAGTTAGAGAGTCTCTTACATTATTGGTATAGTTGATTAACTTAAGTGTCTCTCTGTCCTTTAGCAAGGATATTTATTTTACTTCAATGTTCTATGGGCATAAAAAATACCAGAATTCTAATGAATGTGCTATTGAGAAACTGTTCAAATAATAACGGTATACATGTGTCAAAGAAAAATTGCATTGGACAAGTTAAACAGTCAAGGAAGATTTATTCAAGACTACTGCAATAGGAGAGAGATTGAATTCAGTTCTGTTAGGACAAGAGAATGTTAAGTGCTGAAATGAGTTACTGGAAAAGTAATGGAGGACTGTAGGAAAGAAGTTGGCCAACTAGGTAGGCCATTTGCATTTGCTAATTGGTGCTCACTGAAGTGTGGCTACTATCTTCCCACAGAAACTAGAAGAAAAGGATAATTTGTTGATGATTACATTACCAAGTGGTAGTTTCCAGCCCTTGAAAATGACTACTGGGTTGTAATATTGATAAGAGGCTGGGAGAAGATGTATACCTGGAAGTTAGCTGAGAAGGAATTTATAGTTGCCTGTTTTCTAAAGTAAATACTCTTAGGAAAAGGAAAGTCAAGAAGCACCCTGTCTAAAGTTTAATCATGATGAAGAGAGTATTCAGACACTTTTGACCACATGTTTCCTTAAGCTAACATAACTAGGTTTTACATTTAGCTATAAGCACTCATTTTATTTCAACACATTTTCCACATTCAGACAACCAGATTTTAAGGTACTAAACTTTATTAACAAGCACTCTCAAAAAGGGGCCTTTTCCCCATATAAATGTTCTCTTATCATATGCTAATATACAAACATTGTTTTGGCAGGATGTTTGAAGGTTAATTGATCCAGGACAGCTGTCTTAGCAAGAACAAAATTTGACTATAATCCTATGAGAAAATTTTACTTTTTCACCTCTAATTGATCTGGAGAGGACAGTTGGCAAATTGAGTCTGCATATCTTGACTTTTCCTTCAAGGAAGCAATAGCCATAGTGGTAAATCCTAGTATAATGTTAAAATTTAAAGACAAAGAGGCACCTAAGAATAAGAAGAATTACAGAACAGTGATGATGCTTTTCCTACAAGAAAGCTCTTAAGAAATCAAATGGTCATATTCTCCATCATCAGAATTCATCTATGTTCTCTTATGTAATACACACATTAGGAAGTTAGAAATTAAAAGTTGCAAGGTACTGACCCTTTAGTTGTGTTAGCACTTGAGAAAGAAAATCCATGAGAAGCACTCTATATTAAAAAGCTCTTTTGGGGAGGAGTCAAGATGGCGGAGAAGTAGCAAGCTGAGACTGCTTCAGCTAGCCGGAGATCAGCTAGATAGCTTATCTAAAGATTGCAAACACCTGAAAATCCATCGGCAGACCGAAGAGAAGAAGAACAGCAATTCTGGAAACAGAAAAACAACCACTTTCTGAAAGGTAGGACCGGCGGAGAAGTGAATCCAAAGCGACGGGAAGATAGACCCCGGGGGGAGGGGCCGGCTCCCGGCAAGCGGCAGAGCAACCGCGCACAAAATCAGGACTTTTAAAAGTCTGTTCCGCTGAGGGACATCGCTCCAGAGGCTACCCGGGGCAAAGCCCACGCGGGGTCAGCGTGGCCTCAGGTCCCGCAGGGTCACAGAAGGATCGGGGGTGTCTGAGTGTCGCAGAGCTTGCGGGTATTGGAACGGGAAAGCCGGCTACAGAAACAGAGCCGACAGTAAGCTCACAGCTCGGTGTTACCTTGAACCGATCGCAGGCTCGGTGAGCTCAGAGCGCGGCCGGAGGTCAGGCAGACGGGAATAACTGGGCGCTGTTCTCTGAGGGCGCACTGAGGAGTGGGGCCCTGGGCTCTCGGCTCCTCCGGGCCGGAGACCAGGAGGCCGCCATTTGTGTTCCCGTCCTCCGGAACTCTACGGAAAGCGCTCAGGGAACAAAAGCTCCTGAAAGCAAACCCGAGCAGATTACTCACCCCGGCCCCCGGGTAAGGGCGGTGTAATTCCGCCTGGGGCAAAGACACTTAAGAATCACTACAACAGGCCCCTCCCCCAGAAGATCAACAAGAAATCCAGCCGAGACCAAGTTCACCTACCAAGGAGGGCGGTTTCAATACCAAGGAGAGCAGCAGAATTCCAGAGGAGGAGAAAGCCAAGCACGGAACTCATTGCTTTTTTCCTGTGATATTTTTTTAGTCTTGCAGTTAATTTAATTTTTTTTTTCATTTTTTTTTTCTTTTTCTTTTTCTTCTCGCCTTCGGGTAAAATTTTTTTTTTTAACTGTTACCTTTTTCTTTTTTAACGATTTTTTACTAGTTTATCTAATATATATATATTTTTTCTTTTTTACATTTTTCTCAGGTGTTTTCTTTTTTTAAAAAATTTTTTTTTCTTTTCTTTTTTTTTCTTTCTTTCTTTTTGAACCTCTTTTTATCCCCTTTCTCCCCACTCACGATTTTGGATCTCTTCTAATTTAGTTAAAGCATATTTTTCTGGGGTTGTTGCCACCCTTTTAGTATTTTACTTGCCCCTTCATATACTCTTATCTGGACAAAATGACAAGACGTAAAAATTCAATGCAAAAAAAAGAACAAGAGGCAGTACCGAAGGCTAGGGACCTAATCAATACAGACATCAGTAATATGTCAGATCTAGAGTTCAGAATGACAATTCTCAAGGTTCTAGCTGGGCTCGAAAAAGGCATGGAAGATATTAGAGAAACCCTCTCGAGAGATATAAAAGCCCTTTCTGGAGAAATAAAAGAACTAAAATCTAACCAAGTTGAAATCAAAAAAGCTATTAATGAGGTGCAATCAAAAATGGAGGCTCTAACTGCTAGGATAAATGAGGCAGAAGAAAGAATTAGTGATATAGAAGACCAAATGACAGAGAATAAAGAAGCTGAGCAAAAGAGGGACAAACAGCTACTGGACCACGAGGGGAGAATTCGAGAATTAAGTGACACCATAAGACGAAACAACATTAGAATAATTGGGATTCCAGAAGAAGAAGAAAGAGAGAGGGGAGCAGAAGGTATACTGGAGAGAATTATTGGGGAGAATTTCCCCAATATGGCAAAGGGAATGAGCATCAAAATTCAGGAGGTTCAGAGAACACCCCTCAAAATCAATAAGAATAGGCCCACACCCCGTCACCTAATAGTAAAATTTACAGGTCTCAGTGACAAAGAGAAAATCCTGAAAGCAGCCCGGGAAAAGAAGTCTGTAACATACAATGGTAAAAATATTAGATTGGCAGCTGACTTATCCACAGAGACCTGGCAGGCCAGAAAGAGCTGGCATGATATTTTTAGAGCACTAAACGAGAAAAACATGCAGCCCAGAATACTATATCCAGCTAGGCTATCATTGAAAATAGAAGGAGAGATTAAAAGCTTCCAGGACAAACAACAACTGAAAGAATTTGCAAATACCAAACCAGCTCTACAGGAAATATTGAAAGGGGTCCTCTAAGCAAAGAGAGAGCCTACAAGTGGTAGATCAGAAAGGAACAGAGACCATATACAATAACAGTCACCTTACAGGCAATACAATGGCACTAAATTCATATCTCTCAATAGTTACCCTGAATGTGAATGGGCTAAATGCCCCTGTCAAAAGACACAGGGTATCAGAATGGATAAAAAAACAAAACCCATCTATATGTTGCCTCCAAGAAACTCATTTTAAGCCCGAAGACACCTCCAGATTTAAAGTGAGGGGGTGGAAAAGAATTTACCATGCTAATGGACATCAGAAGAAAGCAGGAGTGGCAATCCTTATATCAGATCAATTAGATTTTAAGCCAAAGACTATAATAAGAGATGAGGAAGGACACTATATCATACTCAAAGGGTCTGTCCAACAAGAAGATTTAACAATTTTAAATATCTATGCCCCCAATGTGGGAGCAGCCAACTATATAAACCAATTAATAACAAAATCAAAGAAACACATCAACAACAATACAATAATAGTAGGGGACTTTAACACTCCCCTCACTGAAATGGACAGGTCATCCAAGCAAAAGATCAGCAAGGAAATAAAGGCCTTAAATGACACACTGGACCAGATGGACATCACAGATATATTCAGAACATTTCATCCCAAAGCAACAGAATACACATTCTTCTCTAGTGCACATGGAACATTCTCCAGAATAGATCACATCCTCGGTCCTAAATCAGGACTCAACCGGTATCAAAAGATTGGGATCATTCCCTGCATATTTTCAGACCACAATGCTCTAAAGCTAGAACTCAACCACAAAAGGAAGTTTGGAAAGAACCCAAATACATGGAGACTAAACAGTATCCTTCTAAAGAATGAATGGGTCAACCGGGAAATTAAAGAAGAATTGAAAAAAATCATGGAAACAAATGATAATGAAAATACAACGGTTCAAAATCTGTGGGACACAACAAAGGCAGTCCTGAGAGGAAAATATATAGCGGTACAAGCCTTTCTCAAGAAACAAGAAAGGTCTCAGGTACACAACCTAACCCTACACCTAAAGGAGCTGGAGAAAGAACAAGAAAGAAACCCTAAGCCCAGCAGGAGAAGAGAAATCATAAAGATCAGAGCAGAAATCAATGAAATAGAAACCAAAAAAACAATAGAAAAAATCAACGAAAGTAGGAGCTGGTTCTTTGAAAGAATTAATAAAATTGATAAACCCCTGGCCCGACTTATCAAAAAGAAAAGAGAAAGGACCCAAATAAATAAAATCATGAATGAAAGAGGAGAGATCACAACTAACACCAAAGAAATACAAACTATTATAAGAACATACTATGAGCAACTCTACGGCAATAAATTTGACAATCTGGAAGAAATGGATGCATTCCTAGAAACATATAAACTACCACAACTGAACCAGGAAGAAATAGAAAGCCTGAACAGACCCATAACCAGTAAGGAGATTGAAACAGTCATTAAAAATCTCCAAACAAACAAAAGCCCAGGGCCAGATGGCTTCCCGGGGGAATTCTACCAAACATTTAAAGAAGAACTAATTCCTATACTCCTGAAACTGTTCCAAAAAATAGAAATGGAAGGAAAACTTCCAAACTCATTTTATGAGGCCAGCATCACCTTGATCCCAAAACCAGCCAAGGATCCCACCAAAAAAGAGAGCTATAGACCGATATCCTTGATGAACACAGATGCGAAAATACTCAACAAAATACTAGCCAATAGGATTCAACAGTACATTAAAAAGATTATTCACCACGACCAAGTGGGATTTATTCCAGGGCTGCAAGGTTGGTTCAACATCCGCAAATCAGTCAATGTGATACAACACATCAATAAAAGAAAGAACAAGAACCATATGATACTCTCAATAGATGCTGAAAAAGCATTTGACAAAGTACAGCATCCCTTCCTGATCAAAACTCTTCAAAGTGTAGGGATAGAGGGCACATACCTAAATATCAAAGCCATCTATGAAAAACCCACCGCAAATATCATTCTCAATGGAGAAAAACTGAAAGCTTTTCCACTAAGGTCAGGAACACGGCAGGGATGTCCATTATCACCACTGCTATTCAACATAGTACTAGAGGTCCTAGCCTCAGCAATCAGACAACAAAAGGAAATTAAAGGCATCCAAATCGGCAAAGAAGAAGTCAAATTATCACTCTTTGCAGATGATATGATACTGTATGTGGAAAACCCAAAAGACTCCACTCCAAAACTGCTAGAACTTATACAGGAATTCAGTAAAGTGTCAGGATATAAAATCAATGCACAGAAATCAGTTGCATTTCTCTACACCAACAGCAAGACAGAAGAAAGAGATATTAAGGAGTCAATCCCATTTACAATTGCATCCAAAACCATAAGATACCTAGGAATAAACCTAACCAAAGAGACACAGAATCTATACTCAGAAAACTATAAAGTACTCATGAAAGAAATTGAGGAAGACACAAAGAAATGGAAAAATGTTTCATGCTCCTGGATTGGAAGAATAAATATTGTGAAAATGTCTATGTTACCTAAAGCAATCTATACATTTAATGCAATTCCTATCAAAGTACCATCCATCTTTTTCAAAGAAATGGAACAAATAATGCTAAAATTTATATGGAACCAGAAAAGACCTCGAATAGCCAAAGGGATATTGAAAAAGAAAGCCAACGTTGGTGGCATCACAATCCCGGACTTCAAGCTCTATTACAAAGCTGTCATCATCAAGACAGCATGGTACTGGCACAAAAACAGACACATAGATCAATGGAACAGAATAGAGAGCCCAGAAATAGACCCTCAAATCTATGGTCAACTCATCTTCGACAAAGCAGGAAAGAATGTCCAATGGAAAAAAGACAGCCTCTTCAATAAATGGTGCTGGGAAAATTGGACAGCCACATGCAGAAAAATGAAATTGGACCATTTCCTTACACCACACACAAAAATAGACTCAAAATGGATGAAGGACCACAATGTGCGAAAGGAAACCATCAAAATCCTTGAGGAGAACACAGGCAGCAACCTCTTCGACCTCTGCCGCAGCAACATCTTCTTAGGAACAACGCAAAAGGCAAGGGAAGCAAGGGGAAAAATGAACTATTGGGATTTCATCAAGATCAAAAGCTTTTGCACAGCAAAGGAAACAGTTAACAAAATCAAAAGACAACTGACAGAATGGGAGAAGATATTTGCAAACGACATATCAGATAAAGGACTAGTGTCCAGAATCTATAAAGAACTTAGCAAACTCAACACCCAAAGAACAAATAATCCAATCAAGAAATGGGCAGAGGACATGAACAGACATTTCTGCAAAGAAGACATCCAGATGGCCAACAGACACATGAAAAAGTGCTCCATATCACTCGGCATCAGAGAAATACAAATCAAAACCACAATGAGATATCACCTCACACCAGTCAGAATGGCTAAAATCAACAAGTCAGGAAATGACAGATGCTGGCGAGGATGTGGAGAAAGGGGAACCCTCCTACACTGTTGGTGGGAATGCAAGCTGGTGCAGCCACTCTGGAAAACAGCATGGAGGTTCCTCAAAATGTTGAAAATAGAACTGCCCTATGACCCAGCAATTGCACTATTGGGTATTTACCCTAAAGATACAAATGTAGTGATCCAAAGGGGCCCATGCACCCGAATGTTTATAGCAGCAATGTCCACAGTAGCCAAACTATGGAAAGAACCTAGATGTCCATCCACAGATGAATGGATCAAGAAGATGTGGTATATATACACAATGGAATACTATGCAGCTTTCAAAAGAAATGAAATCTTGCCATTTGCGACAACATGGATGGAACTAGAACGTATCATGCTTAGCGAAATAAGTCAAGCAGAGAAAGACAACTATCATATGATCTCCCTGATATGAGGAAGTGGTGATGCAGCATGGAGGCTTAAGTGGGTAGGAGAAGAATAAATGAAACAAGATGGGATTGGGAGGGAGACAAACCATAAGTGACTCTTAATCTCACAAAACAAACTGAGGGTTGCTGGGGGGAGGGGGTTTGGGAGAAGGGGGTGGGATTATGGACATTGGGGAGGGTATGTGCTTTGGTGAGTGCTGTGAAGTGTGTAAACCTGGTGATTCACAGACCTGTACCCCTGGGGATAAAAATATATGTTTATAAAAAATAAAAAGTTAAAAAAAAAAAAAAAAAAAAAAGCTCTTTTGGGATGACATGGGCAGGACATGACCTCTAGTTCACCTGTGAACTGAATCAGGACAATAAGAGGCTCCTCATCCCCTCCCCTGTCCTCAGAATGTGAATTCTTCTTGTTCCGAGACCACCCCTTAGAAAGCCTTGCGATAATGATGTGGTGATATATATAAGTGAACCCAGTTAAGATATCACCTATATAAGCTTTTAAGATCCGGCAAGCTAGTGTAGAGAACTTCTCATCTTGCAGCTACTGAGGAAAGCTTCCTATTTAAGTTTTCTTGGTTCTTAAACCTGCCACCACCAATCTCAAGTGGGGTTCATCTTTCTTCAGTCTCTCGTTGCTTTCTGCATATGAGGTACTGTTTCAGGTTTTAACTGAGAGGCTCCTGAGGAGCTTGAGAACCAATAAGCCCTTAGGATGATAACCAAGTCTTAACATAGCACACTGTTTCATAGACAACTTTAAACATTACAAATCCAGTATGCAGAAAATAGAGAAAGAAAGGCACTGAGAGAAAGACACTTGCCTCTACAGTATAAAATACAATATAAGATTTTTTAGATGAAAGAATTCTAAATACATGCATTTTTTTATTTCATCTAAGAATATTTATTTAGGAACCAACTGAAATTATACTAGATACAGCTTTTTGGAAGAATAATCCAGACTTCCCAAGTAACCAATAGAGAGTAGATATAGAAAAGGGATACTTCAAAGAAACATTCTGAATGGATAATAGCATTAATTATTTATTGATGTGACTAACTGGTTGAACTTAAGCTTTACTGTGATAATGATGCTTTCAAAATATTTTCTCTGTTTACTTGGCAATAAAATAAGGATTACCATTATAAAATCTCTGGTCAAAAATAATAAAGCATATTTAAATAAAATGGAATGGCATCATATAAGATCTTGAACTCTCCTCTCAAATTTTATTCATCTTATTTTTTTATTTGAAATCTGTGTTAGATTAGACCCATTTTATGCCAAGGATATGTTGTTTCCAAGAGCTAAAAGGAAATAATTGGTTGATTTGGGACCAACTAAAAATTCTTCTTAAAATTCTAATCAAAGTTCTGATTTTGCAACAGGTTATTTTAGTAGAATGACTCATTTTTATATTCTAAAGCACACACCACCAACACTGCTGGCAAATGTCCTTCCATTTCAACCAATTTATAAATTTGAGATTATGGATGCAGATGAAAATTTATTATTTGAAAGAAATGTATTTCTGTGCTACTTAATGGAAATATTTGTAACCTTATGATATTTTTCAAGCTCCAGAAGTATGATCAGTATACTAAGCCCTAGCAGGCAATGATGAGTAAAATATAACCCTTAAGTAAGTTTGGTTTGTAAAATAAAAGTATTATATGAAAATACCTGGGGGTAGGTATGGAGTTATAAAGACAAAAATAATTAAATACAGAAATATATGTAATAATCAACAGAATGTGAGAAATGTAGACAATGATTTAGGTCTTATAATTCATCTTATATTAATTATTTATACTTTAGCAGTTGAGTTTCTATTGTTTTCAATGCCCATTTGGATATAGGTCAGCTTGTTAGACATGGAAAGATAGTGGCCAATTGTCTTGTGTGCATCTCCTAATGTGTGTACTAAGATTCTCCATAAAGAGGATCTGTAAGTTTCCTTCTAGTACAAGTATTCTGTATATTAATGATAAGGGCACCAGTAATAGCTGAGTTGTGTATTAGTGGAGCTCTACTTACTAGGTACAGAATGCACTTACCTATTAGTGTACAGATGAAGTCACATCAATTATTAACCCTTTTCACAGATTCATTATTTTAACTTCTTCAGATGATGGAGAAACTGCAGTCATGTGCAAATTTCCCTCCAAAATTGCTGCTGCTTGGGTCAACCTGAGCTTCAGAAACTTGTGAAATCACTGAGATGCATATTTGTGTACAATATGAGTAACATTCAAAGTGCTTTACCACAGATACATACTACTTCCTCACACCTAAGGCATTATCACTGTGTTAACTTGGTTCTTGTTCCTTTTATCCTTTGCTTAAATAGGACAAATATGATGCAAGGTACTCTGCAAAAACCACGGTTAGTTCAAAACTTAAGATTTTCTTTCATGTTTATTTTCCCCTTTCTTTTCACTCCAAAATGGCATTAATAAATTTCTCATTTCAGAATCAGAATTCACTTCATTAGCACTTTACCAACACAGAAGCCTCTTTATCTTCAACATAATGGATTTAGATAAATAGATAGATAAACAGGTAGATTAGATAGATAGATAGACATCATCTATCTATCAGGGGCTTTCTACCACAGTAAAATTTCTAGGACTCCAGAGGTGTGGGGCATGTCCAATGTGAAGGATAAGGGCTGCACCTGATCCCTTCTACAACCAAATGGAAGTACTACACCTTGTGGGCCTCTTTTGATTTTGGAAGGAAGATATTCCTCATTTGGGTGTATTACTCTTGCCCATTTACTGAAAAATCCCCAAAGCCACCAATTTTGTAGGGCCAATACATGAGAAGGCTCTGACACAGGTCTAGGCTACTGTGCAAGCTGCTCTACCACTTTGCCCATACAATCCAGCAGATCCAATGGTACTGAAGGGTTGCTGTTGAGGCTTTTGACAAGCCCCTATATGTAAACTGTACTACAAGACTTTTGGATTTCAGAGCAACATCCTGCCATCATCTGCAGAGAAATACTCTCCTTTTGAGAAACAGCTGTTGGCCTGTTCCTGAGCCTTAGGAGAGACTGAACACCTGACAATGGGCCACCAAGTTACCAGCTGACCTGAGCTGCCTGTCATAAAGTGGGTATTATATGACACACCAAGCCATAAATTTGAGTGTGCAGAGCAATACTCTTTTACCAAACGGAAGTAGCATATATGCAGTTGGGCCAAGCAGGCCCACAAGGCACAAGTAAACTACATGAAGAAGCAGCCCAAATGCCTGGTTCCCATGGGCTACATTGTCCTACTTTTCTTCTGTTTCTTTGCCTGTGCTTATCACTTCAGAGAGCGTTCTCTATTATCAATTGAAAAAGGAAATCTTATCAAATAACTCACTTCACAGCAAAAGTAAGTACAGATACAATATGTAGACACCATCTAAAAGTAGACAGCTCAACACTCCAGACCTTTTTTGGAACATTCTTGAAGGACAGTCATGAAGGGAAATCCTCCCTGATGGGTGGAACTTCAGGCAGTGTATTTTGTTGAACACTTTACTTGGTGGAAAAATAGTCAGATGTGCAATTATAAGATTTGACTGGATGGTCAAGATATTGTAAGGAACATTATTGAAAAATTGGTGGTAAAGAAATTTGAGGGCAAAAGAACAAAGGAGACACAAATAACCCAGAAGAGAAGGATTTCAATAATCAAGTAGATAGGATAACCCTGTTAGTACTTTAACAAACTAAACAGAAATAATCCTTTTTTTTTAAAGATTTTATTTATTTATTTGATAGACAGACATCACAAGTAAGCAGGGAGGCGGGCAGAGGGAGAGGAGGAAGCAGGTTCCCTGCTGAGCAGAGAGCCCAATGCAGGGCTTGATTCCAGGACCCTGAGATCATGACTGGAGCTGAAGGCAGAGGCTTAACCCACTGAACCCCCCAGGTGCCCCTGAACAAAAAGTATCTTAAGCCCTCCAATTCTCTACTTCTTCATGAATAAAATGAAGGAATTCAATTTAATGGTCTCTTGAGTGTTTTCCTCAATATGACATTTTTTGTTTTTGTAATAAAGTAATGGCAAGTATATGACTATTGTTGGTACTTAGCTGATAATTTTGGATGAATTCAGAATATAAAAAGGAACTTAGTGTTATTATTATCATTTTCAAATAGAAAGACAAGACAAAATAAGTGTGAGAGGAAAATATGACATTTCTTTGGCGTCTGTAATCCTTGTTGGTATAATTCTATTCTATTCAAGTCTTGGTTTTTTGAAAAATTTAGAAGTTTATTATAGGTATATGAAATGATGATTAACATTCTTTCTTAAGTTATGGTCCATTATTCACATTTTATAGACAACAAAATGAAACATCTAAAGATATTAGAAAAAGGAGGATACATTATTAATTTAATGAATTACAATATGTTGTGGCTGATGATCTAAAACTTAGTTACCAAAAATCATGTCTATAATTATTTGTGGAGAACACAGCAGAACAGCTATACAGCAGTGAGTTGAAGTATAGTGAGGAACAAAGATTCTTTGAATGTGGGTTATGATAAAATAAAGAACTAATTTATTATACTAAGATGATGTTGAGGTTATTAGAAATCCAAATAAGTGTCAAGTAGAGGTAATTACAATAAGTGTTTTATTAGAATCATTGAGCGAGACGTGAAAATATCAAGGAACTAACTTAAAAAGTCTAGAAATATATCTTAAGAAACTTACTTAGATAAATATTTACTTATCAATAGGGACTTATTATACATGCAAACTGGATTCATTGTTACTGGTTATAATAAGTTTTATCATACCTATGGCATTAAATTCAAGAGACAAAAAAAAAGTACTGGTAAGGTTTGTTTTTTTCCCCCTTGTGTCAGTGATACACTTTTAGAAGAGTTTATTGCACACCTGAGAAAAGACTACAAATAGCCTTCCTTAGCTCTAATGTCACTTTGCTCGTGGATTTCTTCCTTCCTGTCAGAAGCAAAACTGTTGATATATCATTTTTGTTGACCATTGAGCTACAGTTTAGTCTTCACATGTTCCTGTTAAAGATTCATGGATTAACTTAACAAATAAATGATAAAGAAAGAGATGTTATTTAAAAATACAGATCACTGGGGCGCCTGGGTAGCTCAGTGGTTGGGGCTGCTGCCTTCGGCTCGGGTCATGATCTCAGGGACCTGGGATCGAGCCCCGCATCGGGCTCCCTGCTCCGCAGGAAGCCTGCTTCTCTCTCTCTCTCTCTCTGCCTGCCTCTCTGCCTACTTGTGATCTCTGTCTGTCAAATAAATAAATAAAATCTTTAAAAAAAATAATAATAAAAATACAGATCACTTATGAGAGACCCTTACAGGTAATGGGAAAAAAACAATCCTTCATAGTTCTTATTATTTCAGGCCAAAGGAATTATTTTATGTTCTTTACTCTTCACCATATTGAAGAGTTTATATAGGCACAACTTCTCTCTATTGGTAGAGCCCATGCCTTACTAATTAGGCAGAAAGGTGCACTTTGTAATGATTATGCTGAGTAAAAAAAAAAAAAAAAACAAAAAACAATAGAGTGGGTTGACTCTTTTCCATATTTATAAAAGAAAATCCACATATATGAGGGAAGAGGAGAAAAAACAGAATATCAGCTTAAAAGTTAAAAATATTATAGAAAAACCTGTCTGTAGAGATTTTTTTAAACTTTAAAGATTGTATTTATTTATTTGACAGACAGATATCACAAGTAGGCAGAGAGGTAGGCAGAGAGACAGGAAGGGAAGCAGACTCCCCACCGAGCAGAGAGCCCAATGTGGGGCTTGATCCCAGGACCCTGGGATCATGACCTGAGCCAAAGGCAGAGGCTTTAACCCACTGAGCCACACAGCCACCCAGCCACCCAGCCACCCCTCTCTGTATAGTTTTTATGAATATCTTTTAGGTAAATTTATTATTAAGGGTAAGTGATACATCCTAGGCTACAAATGAAAAAAAAAAAAAATGAAAACCTCAAGTACTGAGCATCTTGCCTTTTCTGTTACAGGCATGTCATATACATACACTTGGTTTTCTATATAAGTGGAATGCTATGCTAAATCTTGTTATCTTGTCTTTCAGCTTTCTAAAATAACTACTTCTAATGTAATTAGTAAAGTTTTTTTAGGATGTTTTAATTTACTGAGTTTCTGTGAAAATTTTATATGATTTCTCTGACCTGTTTGAAAATCAAGGTTTAACCCACCTTTTAATATTGGAAAGAATTTTTAGTGTGCTTGATAAATTGAAGTGCTTAATTAATTGAATTTACTCAGATTCTACTGACTACATAACTAGGACCTTCTCAGCCATATCCATAGAGCAAATTGATTTGCATTCCTTTCTCACCATCAATTCCAAAAAGGTTTAACCTTATTCTCTGAAAGTATTCTTAATTATCAAACCACAAGGCAAAGCTTTAGATATATGTAGTATGAAACCAAATCAATGCATTTTTTGAGGATTCAGGGCATGACAATATCTTTCCAACAATTTTATCTCATTTAAAAAAACTTATTTTATTTAAATTTATTTAATTAATATATAGTGTATCAGTAGTTTCAAATGTAGAGTTCAGTTATTCATCTGTTGTATATAACACCCAGTGTTATATCATGTACCCTCCTTAATGTCCATCATTCAGTTACCCCATACCCTCACCCACCTCCCCTCCAGCAACCTTCAGTTTGTTTTCTATAGTTAAGAGTTTTTTATGGTTTGCCTCCTCTCTGATTTTGTCTTTTTATTTTCCCTCTCTTCCCTTATGATACTGTTTTATTTCTTAAATTCCATATATGAGTGGAACCATATGATAATAATTTCTCTGATTGACTTATTTTACTTAGCATAATACCCTCTAGTTCCATCCATGTTGCTGTAAATGGCAAGATTCCATTTGTTATGGCTGCATAATATTCCATTATATACCACATTTTCTTTATCCATTCATCTGTCGATGGACATCTTGGCTTTTGCCATGGTTTTGCTATTGTGGACATTGCTGCTATAAACATTGGGATATAGGTGCCCCTTTGGATAATAAGACTTGTGTCTTTGGGGTAAATACCTAGTAGTGAATTTTTTGGTCATAGGGTAGCTCTATTTTCAACTTTTTGAGGAACCTCTATACTGTTTTCCAGAGTGGCTGTACCAGCTTACATTCCCACCAACAGTGTAAGAAGGTTCTCCTTTATCTCCATCTTCACTAACAATTTGTTGTTTCTTTTTATTATTATTTTTTTTATTTTTTTAATATTTTTATTTATTTATTTGACAGAGAGAAATCACAAGTAGATGGAGAGGCAGGCAGAGAGAGAGAGAGGGAAGCAGGCTCTCTGCCGAGCAGAGAGCCCGATGCGGGACCCGATCCCAGGACCCTGAGATCATGACCTGAGCCGAAGGCAGCGGCTTAAACCACTGAACCACCCAGGCGCCCCAATTTGTTGTTTCTTGACTTATTAATTTTAGCCATTCTGATTGGTATGAAGATATCTCATTGTGTTTTTGAAGAGTTCTATCTCATTTTAATTCATACATTTCTTTAATATGTTGCACAAATCTCCATTTTGTTTGTTTTTTTAAAATGCATTTATTTTAGAGAGAGAGAGAGAGCATGAGCAAGAAGAGTGGGGGGAGCAAAGAATCTTCAAGCAGACTCCCAACTGAGTACAGAGACCTCTGCTGACTTTGATTTCACCACCCATGAGATCATGACCTGAGCCAAAACCAAGAACCTGATGCTTAACTGAATGAACCACTAAGAAATTCTATTTTATTTGCTTTTTATTGTTTTTGAGATTGTAAGGGAGTGGAAATGCATATTTATATTATAACTAGCAAAATTTTTATGAAAAAAAAATGATAAATATGGTCAGCCAAAATTAAAAAGGAATGGCAAAAATAAATGACTTTGTTATTATAGTCCTACAGATTTAGGTATTAGATATTATGTTCTTTCTCACTTTTTTGACATTTTGTAATCATCTGGATTTTCAAACTTCTGTAGGAGAAACCTTTACTTGTATAAAATAATATGGAGTTTATTTAGAACTTACTACACTGAAGAGTGTTAATGAGCTTTCAGTTTATTAAAAATTTAAAGATTAATATATTTTGTGTGTATGAAGTAAACAGCACTTAAGAATTTTTTTTTTTTTAACATTCATTCTCTTTTAGGAAGTTCATCAGACTTTTGCAGTTTTCCTTATATAGGTCTTGTGCACATTTTGTTAGACTGATATATAAGTATTTCCTTTTGGGGTGCTAATGTAAATGGTATTACATTTTTATTATTTATTTATTTAAATATTTTATTTACTTGTCAGAGAGAGAGAGGGAGAGAGAGTGCACATGGAGGGGGGCATCAGGCAGAGGGAGAAGCAGGCTCCCTGCTGAACAGGGAGCCCGATGAAGGACTTGATCCCAGGACCCTGGGACCATGACTTAAGCTGAAGGCTTTTCACAAGAAAAAGCTCCCACTTTATTGACTGAGCCTCCCAGTCTTCCCAGGTGTTACATTTTTAATTTCAGTCTGTTTCTACTCCTGCTCAAGATCAGTGTCAGGCTGTGTACAGTCTCATGCCATACCCCATAACTGGAATGCTGTTATCTTTTCAAAAGACTTGCACTGGTGTATTCCTCAAGTTAGTTATCATTTTGATGCTCAGTTGTGTTGACTTTTGCTCAGAGGTAGGGGCGTAGAGCAACCTCTCTGGAATATTTTGCGTACATGCACACACACACAGCCAGACTTTCACAGATATCTCTATTTCTACTCTTCAGTGGGGTTCAAAATCAGTTCAAAGGATCAATGGAAGGACCAGACACTTTCCATATAATTTTTCCTTTTCTTCTTTCTTCTTTCTCTCCTGTCACCTTAATTTCTCAACTATATAACTTGACATTGCCAAACACTAACTTTCCTCCTTTATCTACAGTTGCAAAATACATTCTTCTACGTGTAGAATAGGAAATAAACCCTCTGCTAGAACACCACAGTGTTGAAATATAGGCACACATGTAAGGATACCTGTGTGATGAGGGGAGTGGTAATTGGGCCATTTTTCTTTCTAATTCAACACCAAATAGATAAAACTGCTTATCATAATGTAGGTCAACTTGACAAGTCAATGGGAAGAAACAAAACTCTTAACATTCTAGATTGCTGAAGAAGAATCAATGGTACAGTAAGACCATTCTTTCAAAGGAAAGAATACATTTGCCGTGTTATATTAAAAGTTATATTTGAGTCTGAGAACTAAAGCAGAGTATAGAAAATCACTCACAGAAACCATCCAAATCCGAATATTGTCTAACAGTAAACATCTACCTTGCCTGATTGGGAGACAAGAAAGAATGATCAAGGATGGATGTTAAAATTGAGTTAAAGTTCTTTCTCTGAATTAATGAAACTGAAGGACTTTTGAAGAACTCATAGCTTATGAGAGTTAATACTGTTATGTGTTTTCCATTTATTACATCATCTTTGGGACTAAGATATGAATACAACTTACTTTTTCTATGTTATTGATAGGAACATTTAGACATGTTTTTGAGATATTGTATCTAACATTCTATCTTAAAAATCCTTGCCTGTTCATAGGTACTTTTTTTCTTTTCTGTTTCTATAGAAGCCCAATGCAAACATGTTCTGTCTTTTTTACCCCCTGGAGGAAGGCAAATAAGATTGACAAAATATTTGCCTACTTACATTTACTTTCATATAGCCTTTTGTTCATTGCCTAAGAGGTGAACCTAATCAAGAGATTAGTAAGTCCTTATGAATACATGAAAAAACAGTTGGAACCTTTCCCTTTTCAGAAAAGACAGACATGACTTACTTTCTGTTTATCGCAATAGTTGCATGAATGCATTGCATTGGTATTACTGCACATTAAAGCATAAATCATAGACATACATGGACTGAGAGAGAAGGAAGGTTACTATTTTAGGAAAACAGGGGAGTTTTTCATGCTAGTTTTGAAAACCTGCCCCATCTGGGTTAGCAGAACTAATTCTGTCAAGTCTCGGTGAAGTTTGACACTACTGCATTCACAAGAAAGCTGCAAAGGTCATGATGCACTGTGTACCTTCAGGGAGTTCAGCAGAACCAATTTGGACCAATTCTGTCAAGAGAACATCTAAGTAACCTAGAATAGGTCTTTGAAAAGAAGTTTATGAGTTTTGGGAATGGGAAGCCAGAGAAGGCAATGCATCAAACCATTACTCTCCATGAATCAAAATTGAGCTTTGCTATCTTCAAAAAATACAGCTCTGCTATTCACAAGGAAAAGCTAGATAGAAACATTAATCCAGAGATATATTAAAAACAAGAAAACAGAAAACCCATCAGGATCTTTAGGCTGATTTTCACCAAATGCACAATGCAAAAGATTTCCTCTTTCTTCTTGTACCCAAAAAAATTTCTGGGCTCTATGTTTTATGGCAGGAAAGAGAGTACATTTCTTGGCTTTAAAGTCATTACTATTTTTGAAAGAGACGTAGCCACATAGTCTCTAATGACTGCAGTCAGAGTAGCCTGTACCAAAAATGAAGTAAAATTCACAAAAGCAAACACAGCCATGATTTTTAGCCAGAAGAATAGATAATTTCAACAACTGATTATAAGAAATATTTTACCTGAGTGCAAAATATACATAAATAAGCTTTTCTAAGCCTGTATTAAGTTTTCAAACCAGATAAATTAGTTTCACAAAGTTATAGCAAGTAGTAATGAATTATAACCTCTGTTGAAAATTTTATTGAAGAGCCAATCTCCTTGATGCTAGAACACCAGCATAATCCTACCACTGTGATCCACACGAGGTTCTTTTTTTTTCTCTCTCTCTCTGTCTCTTTTCTCTTTGTTGCAATTGAAACGAATTCTGATTTTATATTTGATAATTTTTAATAATTCTGATATTGAAAAAAATGAAGGAAATTTATAAATGTTTTATTATTCAGAATATTATTATCTACATTGACTTGAGAAAAAGTAAGTTTGAATGATGAAACATTGATTATGCCTAACAACTAGGAAAAAAATTACTTCTTGATTTTGAGAATAAGCATCCTTTTCAATTTAAAATTTATACTTAATTATTCAGAATTCTTAATTATTTATCTGTAATACCATATTTAACCAATGATGTTGTGTTAAGGGATTTTGTATACCAAAATATTGTCCAAGATGTTGTTATTCTCCTTTTGGTTCTATATGCCTTTGGATAAGAATTGATTTTCTATGTTCCTCTCCTCTTTGTCTATGCTCCTCTTTGTCTTTGGCCCATGTGGCAGCTTGTCTTGCTTTTTCTTCATTAAGTTCTTGGTGCATTGACACATTCATGGTTCTTCCCATGCCAAAGCTACTACTCATTCTTGAATAACCTCATGTCAGCTTTTGGAGTTTGTGAATTTCAACAATCTTAGAATATAAATACCCTTCCCTCCCATTGTATTTGATATGAATGGATGGAAAGATAGCAGGGGGTTGTACTTTAGTAGCTTTACAGCATGAGCTGTAACTATATAGCTATAACTATATATATAATATTTTCCAGAAAAAAATATATACCCTTTAGACATATAGGTCTAAATAAAGTTCAAATGATACTATAGAAGATTATTATAACATTCCTAAGTTTCTCTATTACTAAGTCACTCCATTGATTAACATGGTAAGACCACATCAGTTCACAGGCATTTTATTTTTTATTTTTTTAAAAAAGATTTTATTTATTTATTTGACAGACAGTTCACAAGCATTTTAAACTGTGAATGACTAATGACTGCTGTGTAAAGGAGTCTCTCAGTGCACTTCACTGGTATGTAAAGGAGTCTGTTGGAACAGTTCATTGATCTCTGAAAAATGTTAATTCTCATGATATAAAGAAAAGAATAACTTGGATCATTGAACATAAAGTGATATGCTAATGATAATTTGAGAGATATAAAATTATATCCTGATAGAAATTGTAAAAAGACAGTGATCAACAAAACTTACAATTATATTAAATTTATAATTGGTGCTATACTGGCTGTGTTTAACTCGTCAGAATTATCAACTTGCTTTTTGGGTTTCATTTGGGTACATTTCTTTCTTTTTTAATTTAAATTCAAGTTAGTTAATGTATACTGTATTATTAGTGTAAGGGTGGAATTTAGTAATTCATCAGTTGATATAACACACAGTGTTCATTTCATCATGTGCCCACTACCCAATTACTCCATCCCTCCACCTACCGCCCCTCTAACAGCTCTGTTTGTTTCCTATAGTTAAAAGTCTCTTATGGTTTGTCTTCCTCTCTGATTTCATCTTATTTTTTCCTCATTTCCCCTATGACCCTCTGTTTTGTTTCTTAAATTCCACATACAAGTGAACTCATGTGGTATCTGTCTTCCTCTGATTGGCTTGTTTTGCTTAGTGTAATACCCTCTAGTTCCATCCACATCATTGCAAATGGCAAGATTTCATCCTTTTAGATGGCTGAATAATATTCCATTGTGTATACATCTTCTTTATCCATACATGTATCGATGGACATCTGGGTTCTTTTCTTTTTTTTTTTTTTTCAAATTTTTAAAAAAAATTTTAAATTTATTTATTTATTTTCAGCATAACAGTATTCATTATTTTTGCACCACACCCAGTGCTCCATACAATCTGTGCCCTCCATAATACCCACCACCTGGTACCCCAACTTCCCACCCCCTCGCCACTTCAAACCCCTCAGATTGTTTTTCAGAGTCCATAATCTCTCATGGTTCACCTCCCCTTCCAATTTCCCCCAACTCCCTTCTCCTCTCTAACTCCCCATGTCCTCCATGCTATCTGCTATGCTACACAAATAAGTGAGACTATATGATGATTGACTCTCTCTGCTTGACTTATTTCACTCAGCATAATCTCCTCCAGTCCCATCCATATTGCTACAAAAGTTGGGCATTCATCCTTTCTGATGGAGGCATAATACTCCATAGTATATATGGACCACATCTTCCTTATCCATTTGTCCATTGAAGGGCATCTTGGTTCTTTCCATAATTTGGCGACCGTGGCCATTACTGCTATAAACATTGGGTACAGATGGCCCTTCTTTTCACTACATCTGTATCTTTGGGGTCAATACCCAGGAGTGCAATGGCAGGGTCATAGGAAGTTCTATTTTTAATTTCTTGAAGAATCTCCACACTGTTCTCCAAAGAGGCTGCACCAACTTGCATTCCCACCAACAGTGGAAGAGGGTTCCCCTTTCTCCACATCCCCTCCAACACATGTTTCCTGTCTTGCTAATTTGGCCATTCTAACTAGTGTAAGGTGATATCTCAATGTGGTTTTAATTTGAATCTCCCTGAGGGCTAGTGATGATGAATATATTTTCATGTGTCTGATAGCCACATGTGTCTGATAGTATGTCTTCATTGAAGAAGTACCTGTTCATATCTTCTGCCCATTTATTGATATGATTGTCTGTTTTGTGTGTGTTGAGTTTGATGGGTTCTTTACATAGTTTGGCTATTGTGGACGTTGTTGCTATAAATTTTGGGGTGTAGTAGCCTTTTGAATCACTGTTTTTATATCCTTTGGGTAAATATCTAGTGCAATTTCTGGGTCATAGGGTAGCTCTATTTTTGACTTCTTGAAGAACTTCCATACTGTTTTCCAGAGTGACTGTGCCAGTTTACATTCCCAGTAATAGTGTAAGAGGGTTCTCCTTTCTTATCCTTACAAAGTTTCATTTTCTTTTCTATAAAATAAGGTTAATGGTAGTATCTAGCTCAAAAACTCATTGAGCTGTTGTTTGAGATAAATGTTATGATCCACACAAAACAGACAAAGCTACTCAAGAACTCATCAGCAGCTGCCTATAGATAAGAAGTCACTCATTTTCTTTCAAAAGAATGGACAGTTAGATGACTATAACTAATCAAAGATCTGTTCTAATAATACCTGTGAATGATGTTTTTCTTTTTTTTTATCATATTCAATTGGTCGACATATAGTACATCATTAGTTTTTGATGCAGTGTTCAGCAGTTCATTACTTGTGAATAACAGTGCTCATCACATTATGATAACCCCCTCCCTCCACCTCCTCCTTTCCATAACCCCCAGTTTTTTTTTCCCAGAGTCCAGAGTCTCTAATGATTTGTCTCCCTCTCTTATTTCTTTACATTCAGCTTTCCCTCCCTTTCCCTGTAGTTTTCTGCACAATTCCTTATATGCCATGTATCAATGAAATCATGTGATAATTTTTGTTCTCTGCTGGAAGTATTTTACTTAATGTAATACCCTCCAGTTCCATCCATGTTAATTCATGTTGATAGGTATTCATTTTTTCTGATGGCTGAGTATTATTACTGTATATATGAACCACATCTTCTTTATTCATCTGTCATTAGACATCTAGGCTCTTCACAGTTTGGCTATTGTGGACATTGCCGCTATGAACATTGGGGTGCATATGGCCTTCTTTTCACTACATCTGTATCTTTGGGGTAAATATCAAATAGTGTAATTGCCCAGTCATAGAGTAGCTCTATTTTTAACTTTTCAAGGAACCACCATACTGTTTTCCAGAGTGGTTGTACCCACCAACAATGTAAGAGGGTTCGCTTTCTCCATACCCTTGCCAACATTTGTTGTTCCCTGTCTTTATAATTTTTGCCATTCTAACTGGTGTAAGGTGATATCTTATTGTGGTTTTGATATGTATTTCCCTGATGCCTAGTGATATGGAACATTTTTAAACATCCTAAAATTTGTATGGAACCAAAAAAGACCCTGAATTACCAGGGGAATGTTGAAAAAGAAAACCAAAGATAGGGGCATCACAATACCTGACTTCAAGCTATATTACAAAGCTGCACTCATCAGGACAGTGGGGTATTGGCACAACAAAAAAAAAAAAGACACATAGATCAATGGAACAGAATAGAGAACCCAGAAATAAACAAATCTATGGCCAACTAATGTCTGATAAAGCAGGAAACAATATCCAATGGAAAAAATACACGTTCTTCAACAAAGTATTCTGGGAAAATTGGACAGCCACATGCAGAGGAATGAAACTGGACAATTCTCTTACTCCATATGCAAAGATAAACTCAAAAATGGATATGGAAGACCTAAATGTGAAACAGGAATCCATCAAAATCCTAAGGGAGAACACAGGCAGTAACCTCTTTGACATCAGCCATAACAATTTCTTGCACAATATGTCTCTAAAGGCAAGGGAAACAAAACGAAAAATGAACTATTGGAACTTAATCAAGATAAAAAGCTTCTAAACAGCAGAGGATACAGTCAAGAAAACTAAAAGGCAACACCCCGAATGGGAGAAAATAATTTCAAGTGATATTACAGATAAAGGGCTGTTATCCAAGATCTATAAAGAACTTCTCCAACTTAACACATAATCCAGTCAAGAAATGAGCAGAAGAAATGAACACACACTTCTCCAAACAAGATGTATAAATAGCTAACAAACATATGAATAATATTGTTCATCAGTGCTTCCCAACTTCAGATTTTCTAGAGGATCTTTAATACAAATAATGATATCTAGGCACCATCTTCAGAAATTCTGACTTATTTGATAAGACATGGAGCAACAGAAACTCTTTCATTGGTGGTAGGAATGCAAATAGCCATTTTGGAAGACAGTTTGGCAATTTCTTAAAAACTAAGTATACTCTTGCTATATGATTCAGCAACTTCTTTGGTATTTACCCAAAAGCATTAAAAACTTATATCCACACAAAAATCCTACAGACAAATATTTAGAGCAGCTCTATTCATAATGGACAAAACTGGAAAGCAATCAAATGTTGCTCAGGCAAATGAATTAATAAACTATGATACAGCCATATAATTGAATATTAATCAGCTCTAAAAATAAATGAGCTGTCAAGTCATAAAAAGATATGGAGGAAACTTAAATGTATATTACTAAGTGAGAAAAGCAAATCTGAAAAAATTACACACTATATGATTCCAACTCTTTGTATGATATTCTGAAAAAGGCAAAACTATGGAGACAGTAAAAAAAAAAAATCAGTGGTGGTCAGGGTTGGGGGAATTATGAATCTGTTGAGCACATAAGATTTTTTATAACAGTGAAACTATTTTGTATGATACTATAATGACAGACAGATGTCATTATACATTTGTCCAAACCCATAAAATATACACCACCATGATAAAACACAACATAAACTGGGACTTGGAGGTGAATAGGAGGTGTTAGTGTAGAGTTATTCTTGGTAAGAAATGAACCATACTTGTAAGTGGTGATGATAATGAGTGGGAGGACATGTATCTGGAAAATCTCATATCATAAACTTTTATCATAAACCTAAAACTGCTCTAAAATAATAAAATCTTTAATAAAAATGTACTTTTATATATTTTTACCAAAGACATATCCTAGTCCTATTATATAATAGTAACTTAATAATTTTTAACAGTGTGTAACCTACTAAGTGAATCAATCCATTGTGTCAAAACCTGTATTTTAGATCTGTCTGATTAAAGTTGAAGGGGTTCCTGGGTAGCTCAGTCAGTTAAGCATCTGGTTTCAGCTCAGGCCATGATCTCTAGGTCCTAGCATGGAGCCCCAGAATGGGATTTCCTGCTCAGCAGAGAGTCTGCCTCTCTCTCTCTTTCTATATCTGCCCCTCCCCACTGTTCATTTTCTTTCTCTCCCTCTCAAATAAATAAACAAAATGTTAAAAAAAAATTAAGTTGAAGACAAAATCAATCTCCATCTGCTCCCTTTTGGAACTCCACTGAAAAAATAATACATAAATTGCTTTTATTGTTTTAATTTGTGTTTTTGTTTAATACATAAGTCCACAAAGTTAGTTGAAATATGAGACAGCAGTGCCCATTCCTTGTTTATTTTCAAATTGCTAACAAGCAGGTGAGGAACTTTTTCAGAGGACTCAGACAAAAAAATCAACTATACCTAATATATGCAGAGGATTCCACTCAACAACAGAAATACAAAGTTTTCTCAAGTGGACATGGAACAACTTCCAGGATATATTATATGTTTGGTCACAAAAAAATCCTGGGACATTTTAAAAGTTCTAAATCATAGAAAGTAACTTTTCCAAACACAGTGTAATGAAGCTAGAAATAAATAATAGAAAAGGAAGTAGAAAATTCCATATATGGAAACTGAACAACACGTTTTAACAACCAAGTGTCAAAGAAAAAGTCAGAGGGACACTGAAAATACTTAGAGGTGAAAGAAAACAACGACAATGAAAAAATATACCAAAACATATGGGAGGAAGCAAGGGCAGTGCTCATGGGGATATTTATAGCTATGAATGAGTTCATTAAAAAATAATCTCAAATTAATAACTTAACTTTACACTTTGATGAACTAGAAAAAAAGAGCAAACTAAACTTAAGGCAAGAGGAAGAAAATAAGGAAGATTAGAGCAGTGAAGTAATGAAAGACTAGAGATTTTATTAAAAAAAAGTTGATTCTTTAAAAAAAATGAAAAAAATTGACAAAGAAAAAGAGAACAAACTCAAATTATGAAAATAAGAAATGAAACTGGAGAATGTTGACTTTATAGAAATAAAAAAGGAATATAAAAGAATATTACAAACTACTATTTGCCAAAAATCAGGTAAGATAGATAAAATAAATACATTTTTAGAAACACAAAACTACCAAAACTGATTCAAGAAGAAATAGAAAATCACAACAGAACTATAATAGGTAAAAAGATTATCTTGGTAAACAAAAAAAACTTCCAAAAAGAAAAGCTCAGAACCAAATGACTTTACAGGTGAAGTAATTAATTTCAACCAGATATATCCATAATTAAGCCAATTTTTCTTAGATGGTTCTAAAAAACAGAAGAGTTAAAACTTGCTAATTCATTCCTAACTCTTTCTATGATGCCATTGCCCTATACACAAGCCAAAGACATCTTTAAAAAAGAAACTAAACACCAATATTACTTAAGAATATAGATACAGGGGCACCTGGGTGGCTCAGTGGGTTAAGCCGCTGCCTTCAGCTCTGGTCATGATCTCGGGGTGCTGGGATTGAGTCCCGCATCGGGCTCTCTGCTCAGCAGGGTGCCTGCTTCCTCCTCTCTCTCTCTGCCTGCCTCTCTGCCTACTTGTGATCTCTCTCTCTGTCAAATAAATAAATAAAATCTTAAAAAAAAATAGAATATAGATACAAAGACCCTCATCAAAGTACTAATAACCTGAATCCAGCAGTATAATGAAAATATCATATATCATGATGAAGGGGGATTTTTCCCCCAGGAATGCAGGGATGGTTCAAACATTAGAAATAGTCAACAAATGCAACAACATAATTTCTTTTATGTAGTTTTTAATATAAAAATCAGCCATGAACTTCAATGACATTATTACAAACATGCAACAAAAAAATTTAGAAATGATCAGGAGGTATGATTTTTGTTGAAAGGGAAAGTTGATCAAATATTTATGATTATCTAAATCATGCAGTTCATAACATTATAACTGCAAATGAAATTCACTAATATAGGGAAGGGAATCAAGGATAGGGCCCCAAACTTAATTTTCAGCACTGTCATACACAGCCTATTTTCAAAATACTCTGAATCAACTATGGTATCCTCACAAGAGAAGGAAATGGAAATCTTTCCTGGGGAAGCATCATGAGTCAATAACAGTGTTGAAACAAACAAGAAACTCAGAAGTTACTTGCTCTCATAGAATATTAAACGCATTATTTAAAGCAGGTGTCAGGGAGCCTGAATGGCTCAGTCAGTTAAGAATCCAACTCTTGATTTCAGCTCAGGTCTTGATCTCAGGGTTGTGATTTTGAGCCCTGCTTCACTCTCTATGCTGGGTGTGGAGTCTACTCTTAAATAAATAAATAAATAAATAAATAAATAAATAAATAAATATTGAACTTTATTAAAATACAAATAAATAAAAATAAAATTTGAGAAAGGGGCGGCACCTGGTGGCTCAGTTGGTTAAGCATCTGACACTTGATCTCAGCTCAGCCCTTGATCTCAGCATTATAAGTTCAAGCCCCATGTTAGGCTCCACACTAGACATGGAGCGTACTTTATAAATAAGTAAATAAATATAATAGAGCATGTTTCAATAAGGTAATATGGTGTCAAAGTTTTCCTATTTTGCCACCAGAAACATGGAAGAATAGAGTAACAACAGCAGCAAAACTTCTTAAATTGTGGTTTGGCAATATAGAGTATTTTTTTTTTTTTTTAGGATCTATGGATAAGCTGATACAAAAGACATCCTTCAGAGTCAGATTTGTGACTCTAGCATACATTAATTTTAAAAACACTAAACTTAATTTTACATTTTTGGGGGGGTATCTTTTAGTTAGCTCAAGGCATTAAAATTTTAAGGGAGAATTTTTTATTTTAAATCTTGCTTCTAGGTAGCATGTTTTCTTTAATATTTTTCAAAAATTCACTATACATTAATTTTCAACAATAATACCAGTACCAGTTTTCCTTCTATTTCTGTCTCACTATCCCCACTAAATCTACACAAAAATGAAAAATCCAACTAAGAAGATCTCAGTATTCACTACTTCTTAGTCTCAGTATGGAATATTTATGGCTCTAGGAGAAATCCTGTATGAGGAAATAAGGAACTTTTGTTTATCTATCTTGGAAGATTTGGAACCTCAAGAAAAAGAGAATCTGTCACAAAAGCATGTTGTTAAAATCAAGTCAATATTATATTTAATGAGTTGTGGGAAGAGAACATTTGGATAGGTATAAACATTTATGTATGTACATGAAACCAACAACAGAGAAAAAAGGAAATTCTTACCTAGGCCAGAATTTTTATTAAGTGCATTCCTATCTGTGGGAGAAATAACTTTACAAACTTTTGTGTTAAATCATTTAATGTAAATATTCTCCATGAGATAGATTTTATTTTAACTATTGGAATACCTTTCTTTCCCCAAAAAACTTCACATTAATTTTCCTGGTGTGGTTGTATCACACCATGATTTTCCATATTCTCTAATATATACAGTATTTAAAATGTAAACTTCTGTCATTGTTACTCAAATATTTTAATTATTCATGTATAAACTTCAAATTATTTCACTTTAATAAAGTTTATTATATATATATATATATATATATATATATATATATATATGAAAGAGTGCAGGTGAGATAGTGTGAGAATAACAAGAATCGGTTTTTGTATATGAGTAGACCAAAGGCCACTCTTGATTTCCACAATAGTTATCTGTATTTTGGGTTCTCTTTAAACATCTCTACACAGACTCCAGGGGGAATCAATAAGAAACATCCTTTTTTTTTTTTTAAGTTGAAAACTTCTATATAATCTATTATTTTAATTTAATTTTTTTCAGTGTAACAGAATTCATTGTTTATGCACCACTTTATTCATTGAAATATTAGATGATGTATTTCAATATCACACCAAACTCCAAATATATCATATAGTAGAATAAGGAGGGGGAAAAAGAGAAATATTACCATTGCAATTGATGGGGGAAACAGTTGACAGCTTTTCATAAAACGCACACACAAACGACTCAAACTAAAAACATAAGGAATTTCCTCAATCTGATAAAAGTTTTATTAAAAAAACAAACAAACAAAAAAACAGGTAACATCATACTCAAAGGTAAAACATTAAAAGATTTTTCTCTAAGATCAAGACAAATATGTTCATTCTTAGCATACTCAACAAATATTATTTTAAAGAATTTCTATCCAAAGCAATTAATTAAGAAAAAAAAATAAAAATTGGGATGGAGGAAATTGGGGAGGAGTCAAGATGGAGAAGTAGCAGGCTGAGACTACTTCAGCTAGCAGATCAGCTAGATAGCTTATCTAAAGATTGCAAACACCTACAAATCCATCCGCAGATCAAAGAGAAGAACAGCAATTCTAGAAACAGAAAAGCAACCACTTTCTGAAAGGTAGGACTGGCGGAGAAGTGAATCCAAAGCGACAGGAAGATAGAATGCGGGGGGAGCCGCTGGCTCCCAGCAAGCGGCAGAGCAACGGAGCACAAAATAAGGACTTTTAAAAGTCTGTTCTGCTGAGGGACATTGTTACAGAGGCTAAACCGGGGCGAAGCCAATGCAGGGTCAGGGTGGCCTCAGGTCCCGCAGGGTCACAGAAGGATCAGGGGTGTCTGAGTGTCGCAGAGCTTGCGGGTATTGGAACGGGAATGCCGGCTACAGAGACAGAGCCAACAGTGAGCTCACAGCTCGGGGTTACCTTGAACCGGTCGCAGGCTCCGTGAGCTCGGAGTGCAGCCGGAGGTCAGGCAGACAGGAGTTACTGGGCGCTCTTCTCTGAGGGCGCACTGAGGAGTGGGGCCCCAGGCTCTCGGCTCTTCTGGGCCAGAGACCAGGAGGCTGCCATTTGTATTCCTGTCCTCTGGAACTCTACAGAAAGTGCTCAGGGAACAAAAGCTCCTGAAAGCAAACCCAAGCGGATTATTCAGCCCAGCCCCTGGTAAGGGCAGTGCAATTCCACCAAGGGCAAAGAGACTTGAGAATCACTACAACAGGCCCCTTCCGCCAGAAGATCAACAAGAAATCCATCCAAAAACAAGTTCACTTACCAAGGAGTGCAGTTTCAATACCAAGGAGAGCAGCAGAATTCCAGAGGAGGAGAAAGCAAAGCACGGAACTCATAGCTTTCTCCCTATGATTCTTTTGTCTTGCATTTAATTTAATTATTTTTCCTTTTTCATTTATTTTCTCTTCTTCTGTTAAATTTTTTTTTAACTTTTACCCTTTTCTTTTTTAACGTTTTTTAACTAGTTTATCATACATATATATATATATATATATATATATATATATATATTCTTCTTTTTTATACTTTTCCTTATTCGTTTTCTTTTTTTAATTCTTTTCTTTCTTTCTTTTTTTTTTTTCTCTTTCTTTCTTTCTGAACCTCTTTTTATCCCCTTTCTCCCCCCTGACGATTTGGGATCTCTTCTGATTTGGTTAAAACATATTTTCCTGGGGTTGTTGCCACCCTTTTAGAATTTTACTTGCTCCTTCATGTACTCTTATCTGGACAAAATGACAAGGCGGAAAAATTCAACACAAAAAAAAGAACAAGAGGCAGTACTGAAGGCTAGGGACCTAATCAATATAGACATTAATAATATGTCAGACCTAGAGATCAGAATGACAATTCTCAAGGTTCTAGCTGGGCTCAAAAAAGGCATGGAAGATATTAGAGAAACCCTCTAGGGAGATATAAAAGCCATTTCTGGAGAAGTAAAAGAACTAAAATCTAGCCAAGTTGAAATAAAAAAGCTATTCATGAGGTGCAATAAAAAATGGAGGCTCTCACTGCTAGGATAAATGAGGCAGAAGAAAGAATTAGCAATATGGAAGACCAAATGACAGAGAATAAAGAAACTGAGCAAAAGAGGGACAAACAGCTACTGGTCCATGAGGGGAGAATTTGAGAGATAAGTGACACCATAATATGAAACAACATTAGAACAATTGGGATTCCAGAAGAAGAAGAAAGAGAGAGGGGAGCAGAAGGTATACTGGAGAGAATTATTGGGGAGAATATCCCCAATATGGCAAAGGGAAAGCATAAAAATTCAGGAGGTTCAGAGAACACCCCTTAAAATCAATAAGAATAGGCCTACAGCCTGTCACCTAATAGTAAAATATACAAGTCTCAGTGACAAAGAGAAAATCCTGAAAACAGCCCGGGAAAAGAAGTCTGTAACATACAATGGTAAAAATATTAGATTGGCAGCAGACTTATCCACAGAGACCTGGAAAGCCAGAAAGAGCTGGCATGATATATTCAGAGCACTAAATGAGAAAAACATGCAGCAAAAAATACTATATCCAGCTGGGTTATCATTGAAAATAGATGGAGAGATTAAAAACTTCCAGGACAAACAAAAACTGAAAGAATTTGCAAACACCACACCAGCTCTACAGGAAATATTGAAAGGGGTCCTCTAAGCAAAGAGAGCCTACAAGTGGTAGATCAGAAAGGAACAGTAACAGTCACCTTACAGGCAATACAAATACAATGGCACTAAATTCATATCTCTCAATAGTTACCCTAAATGATAATGGGCTAAATGCCCCAATCAAAAGACACAGGGTATCAGAATGGATAACAAACAAAACCCATCTATATGTTGCCTCCAAGAAACTCATTTTAAGCCCGAAGACACCTCCAGATTTAAAGTGAGGGGGTGGAAAAGAATTTACTATGCTAAGGGACATCAGAAGAAAGCAGGAGTGGCAATCCTTATATCAGATCAATTAGATTTTAAGCCAAAGACTATAATAAGAGATGAGGAAGGACACTATATCATACTCAAAGGGTCTGTCCAACAAGAAGATCTAACAATTTTAAATATCTATGCCCCCAATGTGGGAGCAGCCAACTATATAAACCAATTAATAACAAAATCAAAGAAACACATCAACAACAATACAATAATAGTAGGGGACTTTAACACTCCCCTCACTGAAATGGACAGATCATCCAAGCAAAAGATCAGCAAGGAAATAAAGGCCTTAAATAATACACTGGACCAGATGGACATCACAGATATATACAGAACATTTCATCCCAAAGCAACAGAGTACACATTCTTCTCTAGTGCACATGGAACATTATCCAGAATAGATCACATCTTCAGTCCTAAATCAGGACTCAACAGGTATCAAAAGATTGGGATCAACCATGCATATTTTCAGACCACAATGCTCTGAAGCTAGAAGTCAATCACAAAAGGATGTTTGGAAAGAACCCAAATACATGGAGACTAAATAGCATCCTTCTAAAGAATAAATGGGTCAACCAGAAAATTAAAGAAGAATTGAAAAAATTCATGGAAACAAATGATAATGAAAACACAACAGTTCAAAATCTGTGGGACACAACAAAGGCAGTCCTGAGAGGAAAATATATAGTTGTACAAGCCTTTCTCAAGAAACAAGAAAGGTCTCAGGTACACAACCTTACCCTACACCTAAAGGAGGTGGAGAAAGAACAAGAAAGAAACCCTAAGCCCAGCAGAAGAGAAATCATAAAGATTAGAGCAGAAATCAATGAAATAGAAACCAAAAATACAATAGAACAAATCAACAAAAGTAGGAGCTGGTTTTTGAAAAAATTAATAAAATTGATAACCCCCTGGCCAGACTTACCAAAAAGAAAAGAGAAAGCACCCAAATAAATAAAATCATGAATGAAAGAGGAGAGATCACAACTAACACCAAAGAAATACAAACAATTATAAGAACATACTATGAGCAACTCTACGCCAACAAATTTGACAATCTGGAAGAAATGGATGCATTCATAGAAACATATAAACTACCACAACTGAACCAGGAAGAAATAGAACCGACCCATAACCAGAAAGCAGATTGAAACAGTCATTAAAAATCTCCAAACAAACAAAAGCCCAGGGCCAGAGGCTTCCCAGGGGAATTCTACCAAACATTTAAAGAACTAATTCCCATTCTCCCGAAACTGTTCCAAAAAATAGAAATGGAAGAAAAACTTCCAAACTCATTTTATGAGGCCAGCATCACATTGATCCCAAAACCAGACAAGGATCCCATCAAAAATGAGAGCTATAGACCAATATCCTTGATGAACACAGATGCAAAAATTCTCACCAAAATAATAGCCAATAGGATTCAACAGTACATTAAACAGATTATTCACCACGACCAAGTGGGATTTATTCCAGGGCTGCAAGTTTGGTTCAACATCCGCAAATCAATCAATGTGATCAAACACATCAATAAAAGAAAGAACAAGAACCATATGATACTCTCAATAGATGCTGAAAAAGCCTTTGACAAAGTAAAGCATCCCTTCCTGATTAAAACTCTTCAAAGTGTAGGGATAGAGGGCACATACCTCAATATTATCAAAGCCATCTATGAAAAACCCACCACAAATATCATTCTCAATGGAGAAAAACTGAAAGCTTTTCCGCTAAGGTCAAGAACATGGCAGGGATGTCCATAATCTCCACTGCTATTTGACATAGTACTAGAAGTCCTAGCGTCAACAATCAGACAACAAAAAGAAATTAGAGGCATCCAAATCAGCAAAGAAGAAGTCAAACTCTCACTCTTCGCAGATGATATGATACTATATGTGGAAAACCCAAAAGACTCCACTCCAAAACTGCTAGAACTTGTACAGGAATTCAGTAAAGTGTCAGGATATAAAATCAATGCACAGAAACCAGTTGTATTTCTCTACACCAACAAGACAGAAGAAAGAGAAATTAAGGAGTCAATCCCATTTTCAGTTGTACCCAAAACCACAAGATACCTAGGAATAAACCTAACCAAAGAGGCAAAGAATTTATACTCAGAAAACTGTAAATTACTCATGAAAGAAATTGAGGAAGACACAAAGAAATGGAAAATTGTTCCATGCTCCTGGATTGGAAGAATAAATATTATGAAAATGTCTATGCTACCTAAAGCAATCTACACATTTAATGCAATTCCTATCAAAGTACCATCCATCTTTTTCAAAGAAATGGAACAAATAATCCTGAAGTTTATATGGAACCAAAAAAGACCTCGAATAGCCAAAGGGATATTGAAAAAGAAAGCCAAAGTTGGTGGCATCACAATTCCAGTCTTCAAGCTCTATTACAAAGCTGTCATCATCAAGACAGCATGGTACTGGCACAAAAACAGACACATAGACTAATGGAACAGAATAAAAAGCCCAGAAATAGACCCTCAACTCTATGGTCAAGTAATCTTCGACAAAGCAGGAAAGAATGTTCAATGGAAAAAAGACAGCCTCTTCAGTAAATGGTGTTGGGAAAATTGGACATCCCATGCAGAAAAATGAAATTGGATAATTTCCTTACACCACACATGAAAATAGACTCAAAATGGATGAAGGACCTCAATGTGAAAAAGGAATCATCAAAATCCTTGAGGAGAACACAGGCAGCAACCTCTTTAACCTCAGCCACAGCAACATCTTCCTAGGAACATCACCAAAGGCAAGGGAAGCAAGGGCAAAAATGAACTATTGGGATTTCATCAAGATCAAAAGCTTTTGCACAGCAAAGGAAACAGTGAACAAAACCAAAAGACAACTGACCGAATGGGAGAAGATATTTGCAAACGACGTATCAGATAAAGGACTAGTGTCCAGAATCTATAAAGAACTTAGCAAACTCAACACCCAAAGAACAAATAATCCAATCAAGAAATGGGCAGAGGACATGAACAGACATTTCTGCAAAGAAGACATCCAGATGGCCAACAGACACATGAAAAAGTGCTCCATATCACTCGGCATCAGGGAAATACAAATCAAAACCACAATGAGCTATCACTTCACACCAGTCAGAATGGCTAAAATCAACAAGTCAGGAAATGACAGATGCTGGTGAGGATTTGGAGAAAGGGGAACCCTCCTACACTGTTGGTGGGAATGCAAGCTGGTGAAACCACTCTGGAAAACAGCATGGAGCTTCCTTAAAATGTTGCAAATAGAACTACCCTATGACCCAGCAAATGCACTACTGGGTATTTACCTTAAAGATACAAACGTAGTGATCCGAAGGGGCACGTGCACCCAAATGTTTATAGCACTAATGTCCACAATAGCCAAACTATGGAAAGAACCTAGATAATCCATCATCAGATGAATGGATCAAGAAGAAGTGGTATATATACACAATGGAATACTATGCAGCCATCAAAAGAAATGAAATCTTGTCATTTGCGACAACGTGGATGGAACTAGAGCATATCATGCTTAGTGAAATAAGTCAAGCGGAAAAAGACAACTCTCATATGATCTCCCTGATATGAGGAAGTGGTGATGCAACATGGTGGCTTAAGGGGTTAGGAGAAGAATAAATGAAACAAGATGGGATTGGGAGGGAGACAAACCATAAGTGACTCTTAATCTCACAAAACAAACAGGGTTGCTGGGGAAAGGAGGGTTGGGAGAAGGGGGGGTGGGGTTATGGACATTGGGGAGGGTATGTGCTTTGGTGAGTGCTGTGAAGTGTGTAAATTTGGCGATTCACAGATCTGTACCCCTGCGGATAAAAATATATTATATGTTTATAAAAAATTAAATAAAATTGGTATGAAAAAGTGAAATTATCTTTGTTCACAGACAGGTCATGATATAATATGTAAAAATTTTAAAGTATACACACACACACACACACACACACACACACAAACTAGTACAGAAAAAAAAAAAAAGAATTCCAGAAAGTTATAGAATATAAGATCAACAGAAAACAACTAGAGACATTTTTTGCACTAGCAATGAACAACCCAAAAGGAAATCAACAACATAGTTCCATTTATAATGACATCCAGAAGCATAAAATTGTTAGGAATAAATTTAACAGGGGATATAAAGACTTGTACACTGAAAAGTATAATACTTTGCTGGAAAAAAAAAAATTAAAGGATCCCAAATAAATGAAGAGAAAGATCATGTTCATGCATTAAAAGATTTAGTAGCATTTAAATGACAATACACCAATGCTATTTACAAATTCAATACACTCCTCTTCAAAATCTCAATTATTTTTTTTCTCAGAAATGGAAAAGCTAATTCTAAAACTCTTATGGAATTGCAAGACACCCTGAGTAAACAAAAAAATCCTGAAAAAAAGAACAAAGTTGGACAACTTAAATATCCTGACTTCTAAATTTAACTACAATGGACCAAGACCATTCATTGGAGGGGGGATATTCATATGCAAATTACACCACATATAGAAATCACTTCATAATGCGGACAGCTGGGTGGCACAGTTGGTTAGCATCTGACTCTTGGTTTCAGCTCAGGTCATGACCTCACTCTCCTGGGATGAGCCCAATGTCAGGCTCCGTGCTCAGCATGGAGTCTTCTTGAGATTTTCTCTCCCTCTCCCTCTCTCCTTCCTGCTCATTCTCTCTCTCTCTAAAATAAATAAATAAATCTTTTAAGAAATCATAATGGATGAACGATCTAAATACAAGAGCTAAAACAATAAACTCTTAGAAGAAAAGATAAGAATAAATCTTCATGAATGTGGATTTCATTATGGTATCTTGGATATGATACCAAAAAGTACAAGGAATAAAAGGGAAAAATAGTTAAATTTATTAAATTTTAAAAACTTTTTTGCATTAAAGGAAACTATTATGAGAGTGGAAAAATGACCCAGAGAAAGGAGGGATATCATGTTGGATAAGGGTCTAATATCCAGAATACATAAATCTTTGCAGATAAAAATTTAAAATCAGGATGACTAAGATCTCAACAGCAATATGACAAGCTGGAAGATAACTGATCAATACCTTTAAAACACTGAAGGCACATTACTTCAAGTTTATAATTCCTTGTGTAATCAAAATACTGGCCAAATAAGAGGGGAAAACAAGTACTTTTTCAGATATAAAAAGACTGAGACCCTGCCGTCCCTCTTAATCATGGCCTCAGTTCCAAAAACCAACAAAATAGAACCGTGGTCCTATTCCATTATTCCTAGCTGCAGTATCCAGGTGGCTCAGGCCTGCTTTGAACACTCTAATTTTTTCAAAGTAGACGCTTCGGGCCATGCGGGACACTCAGCTAAGAGCATCGAGGGGGCGCTGAGAGGCAAGGGGCAGGGACGGGCAGTGGCTCGCCTGGAGGCGGACCGCCCGCCCGCTCCCAAGATCCAACTACGAGCTTTTTAACTGCAGCAACTTTAATATGCGCTATTGGAGCTGGCACCAGACTTGCCCTCCAATGGATCCTCGTTAAAAGATTTAAAGTGGGGGAAAAAAAAAAAGACAGAAAAGATACCTTCCTCACACGTTTTTACAGGAAGCTACTGGATAACAACTGAAAAGAGGAGCCCAGAGATCCTAAGGAAGACAACTGAGAAAGTGAAGGGAATTTCCGAGATGATGGCGGAAGGGAGGTCTGAAGACCACAGTTGTGTACCAACCAAGGGTGCTGGGGGCTGTTCTTTATCTTAAAGATCATAAAACTAACAGACTCCTTAAACAACGCACATATATTAATTTAATTAAAAACAAATTAATCATAACATGATAAGAAAATAGACAAGGGCTAGACATCATCGAAGGGGGTAGCTAGAACTAGGACAAAACAAATACATGAAAACAAAACAGGCCTTGAATGATTCCATTCTTCAGAGGAAACACAAGTGTCAGGATCATGAACCTCACAGTTATCTCTCAGAGAAAATAATTCTAAATTTCAATGGCACATTGTTTTGAAAGCACATTACTAATTTTATTTAGAAGTAAAACAAAAAATAAGTGTGGCACAAGAAAGAAATATATGAAATGGAATAATATTACAAGAAGATGTCTGTTAGGTTTCAAGGAGAAAATTGGGATTCTACTTATGTCTAACATTTCCTATATTTAAGGCAAATATTCAAAATATATAAGATTATTTTAGAAAAATGAGCTATATTATCAGTAGTTGCATTTTTATAATTCTCTTTTAAATAAATTAAAATATTAAAGAAAATATTTGTATTGTTGCCAGAGGACAAGTGGGTGGACGGATGGGTGAAATAGATAGATAAAGGGAATCAAGGGTACACTTACCATGATGAGCCCTGAGTAATGTATAGAATTGTTGAATCATTATATTGTATACCTGCAACTAATATAACACTATATGTTAAACATAGTTCAATACAAATATCTTAAAGTGTAATACTGTTTGTATTTCTGAAGAAATAACTTTGAAGAAAGTACCACCTCCCTACTATTGCCTTGAAAAAAGCCATCATCTTTTCTTATCAGATATATTTCAAAAACCTCTTAGGAATGGTCCCCACTGTAGATCCTCCACATTTCAGATTAATATCAATGTGTATTATCAAAGGAATTCACCAACTTAAAGGCTTTGCTAAAATGTAACTTCCAGGTCCCCCACTAATGACCCCATACATAATTACAGCTGTTCTCTACCCATTGACCACCCCTTGCCTTTTTCCTACTTTGTTTTTCTCCATTGTACACTCATCTCTATGCATATATGAACATAAAAAAAGTCACTGGCTAGAATATAATATCTGTTAAACAAAATTAACTTAGTAGATGTTACCAATGATATTATGATTTTCTGTTTTTCTGGCTTTAGGAATAAGTTATTTTGTGGCTTGGCAGACTTAATTTTTCCATGGGGTTCCTCAACATAAATTAGTCACCAAAGTATTCTTCTAGTTGAATTTTGTGTCTGTTACCATATATTGAAAATTCGATGTAGACATGTATACAAATTATTATTAAAATTAAAGAATGGCACTGAATGTGAAAGCATTGCTATGGCACTTTATTAACATTAATTTTTTTTTTCTAGCTGATTTCAGGGGACTGGTTGAAAATTTGAAGGGTATTAAGGAGCGCATAGATTGCATGGAGCACTGGGTATTATATGCAAACAATGAAGCATGGAACACTACATCAAAAACTAATGATGTACAGTATGGTGAGTCACAAAATAATAAAAAAAAAATTTTAAATAATCAAATGGGTACAACAGAATAGGGTAATTTAAATCATTCTGAAAATGACCACAGGAGCTCATCGTAGATCTACAAATAACACAGCTTGTTCAGAATGACCAGGTGAGGGGTGCCTGGGTGGCTCAGTCAGTTAAGCCTCTGATTTGGCTTTAAGTCATGATAACAGGGTCCTGGGATTGAGCCCCATATCAGGATCTCTGCTCAGCAGAAATCTGCTTCTCCCTCTGCCGTGCTCAGGCTCAGTTGTGCTCTCTCTGTCAAATAAATAAATAAATAAATCGTAAAAACAAACAAACAAAAAGAATGACCAGTTGGGATTTCACTAATGTCCCGAGATCTCTGCAGTTTCGTTTTTTTCATTTTAGAGTGTAAGGCACTGGAAGTCGATTTTATTTTTTCATGTTTATTTTTTTCATGTTTATTTTTCCTTCTGTTTTGGTCTGTTTTGAACACTAATATCTTATACTCTAATAAATCAATTACACTTTATTTGATGACATTTTATGACATTTAAGTGTCGTTCACCTCTTCACCCATTTTCACCCATTTTCCAGTTATACTAGAATTATTTTCTGCCATTACATACCCTTCCTTCTCTCTTTTCCCACAGTTTTCCCTTCCTCTCTATTTTTAGGAACCCTTCCAAGCCCACGGCAGGACAGTCTTCTCTACTACCCACTTCTAGTAAAACTTACATTCTTTTACATTTTCACTAGCCTGTGAAATTTATGGATTCAAAGAAAATGACTATCTTGTCCTTGATTTAATTCTTTAATAATGCACATAGTAGGGATGAAAGATCTTGAATATTAAACAATATGAGTGAAGATTGTCTAAAGAATGTTTATTGTATGTACCAAAACAATACATTGAAGATTTTGCCCACTTTTCTCCACTGTGAGGAGAAAGGACTGAATGAGAGGCATGAAGATGAGTTCTTACAGACTCTACATATATGTCCAAGGTAAAGACAGAAGTTTATAATGTGTCTTGGGGCAGCACAGGAATAAGTACAGGAGATAATGAATATGTGTGAAAATCCGGCTGCAGCAGTCACATTCAAGCAACTTCTTTCATTTTTGGCAGTGGCAAGAGTTTCTCTCCCAGCATCTCCTCTGGTTCCCTCCTTACCTTCCTAATGTTCAACACACCAAGTAGATGGAAAAGGAGAGTATTGAGTGGTAGCAAAATTTCTTTGGGTTCCTGAAGATACTGAAAAATTCTATGTGATCCTAACTTAGAAGTTGCTAAGGGTTCACTGTTGGGGTCGATTCCACATTAAAACCTGTTAAACCCCTAGGGCCTGCCTGGGCCAACTTAGCCATAGTGACTCCATGTTGCCTAGGTAGACATTTTGTTGTTTAATAAATGCCTCAACAGTTATTGATATCAGTTCCAGGTAACTGTTGCTAAAACACACATGTAAAACAAGGCCAGGCAGGTGGAAAGATCCAATCAGCCAAAGCTACATATGTAAAGACCTGCGGTTGTGCCCTATAAAACTAGCCTGTAAGACCAAGGGAGGGGTTGCTCTCTTCAGAGGCGGACCTGGCCGGTCAGTCTGACTTCTAGTGCTTGGCATAGAATAAAGCTTTGAATAACTTTCACTTTGTCTCAGTCTCGTTCCTTTGATAACAGACCCAACATTCACTATTCACACTTTTATGGTGGAATTGCAGAGAGCCCTTTTGGTCCTACAGACACCAATAAATAGCATGTACTTGTACTAAAAATTGCATTATTTTATCAAAACATTATTTTTTTGTTTGTTTTTCTTTTCCCAAAGTGTCTTCAGAATGGCTCTGTCCGCCAAACCCTTTAAAACACATTCTTTATCCACTCGTCTGTTGAAGGGCATCTCGGCTTCTTCCACAGTTTAGCTATCGTGGACATGAGTCATAGCGTGGAAGACCACAGGGGAACGGAGGGAAAACTGAATGGAAAGAAATCAGAGAGGGAGACAAACCATGAGAGGCTCTGGACTCTCTCGAAACCAAACCGAAGGTTACAGAATGGAGGGGGGTGGGGGGATCGATTATCCAGGTGGTGGGTATTAAGGAGGGCATGGGTGGTAATGAGTACTGGGTGTTATAGGCAACTAATGAATCATTGAACACTATATCAAAAACCAATGATGTATTATATGTTGGCTAATTGAGCATAATAAGATAAAATTAAATAAAATATTAATTAAGCCTAAATAAATAAATAAATAAAATACATTTTTTATTTAATTTCTTCAAAGTAGGTTTTTTGGATTTATCTTCTCTACTATACCTCAGCTAAAAGAGAGAAACTTTTAGTTCCTTCAGATCTCGTGGTTTATTTCAAGTTTAGAGTTAGCAATGAAAACTTAGATATTCTAATGTATTTTATAAATACTTATGTAAGAAAAGAAACATCCAATTTTTTATAAGTAAATGATACATAATTGTGGCTCAATAGAATTGAGAAAATTTTTATGCTTGAATTATCCATATAATTGGCTCAGTTATTCAGTATGCCCTTCAATTAGAAAGTAGAGATGCAGATTTATGCATTTCTTAATAATAAAAGTCATAACAAAAACTTAATTTTATAATAAAATTTACTGATATTGTAATCATTTTGAAGTTAGAATGTAATTATTAACCTGAAGACTTTGTAGCAAATAGAAATAATAGTTCCTCGCAAATTCCAGTCTACATTTTGTTTCTGCCACCTATTTTGAAAGGTTAGATATAATCTTCAGGATTCATTCTTCAATGCACAGATTTTGATAACAATTCTTTTTTAAGGCTATTTGGTCTTCTCTACATCGATGGATATTGATCACAAAGTCTTTAAGAATATCACTATCTTATATTTTTAATTTTGGAGTTTCCATCATATATTTTTAATCTTGGAGTTTGTAAAAGCAGAATTCGTAATGTGGTCAAAACTTGAACAAAAACAATTATTACTGTAATTTATTGTTACAGTTGATAATGGAAAGTATTCTAAAGCCAAATATGCAAAATTGAATAACATATTTTACAATTAGTTGATACTATGTGGATTTCAGATCTATTTTTTCTTCAACTATATGAATATTTTAAAATAAATTTGGATTGAATTATCTAGATGATTGCCTTACTATTCCATATTGCTTATATTTGTGAAAGTAGGCAATTTATATAAAATTTTAAACAAATAAGATATCAAATCCAAACAAAGAGATAGCAAACTTATTCTCAATATAAACAGTAAGAAAAATTATGGATATGGATCAAATGACTTAGGGGAACTTATTATTTGATTAAATTGTCAGTTTTAAGCAAATGTAGAAATAATGGCTTAATTCATAAATGTTATAAACAATTGGATAAATATGGCATAAAACAGCACATAGCAAAACATTAACTTGTTAATATAGATATAATAAATAGGGAAGCATTAAAAAAACGTGAACAAGCAATGGAAATGTGTATAAAATGCAATCAGGCAATTTACACAGTATGACATATCAATAATAAACATCAAAATATATTCCACACTTCTAGTAAATACAAGTACAAATTTAAAATGTTATATTTTGCATAACAGGTTCTTAGATTAGAATAAGTGATGATGGCCAGTACAGGAGTGGATGAGCAGATGTTCTAATGTAATGTTGATAGGCTATTTAGATTTTTCTGGAGGTCATTAAGCAATATACATTCTAATGTGTATCTTCTATGCCTACTTAGAGAAACTTACCCTAAAGAAGAACATTGACGACTGATCCATGCTGAGGTTTGGGGCACTGACATCTCATGCAGTCAAAAATTTGCATATAACTTTTTACTTCCCCAAAACTTAACTATTAATAGCCTACTATTTAGTGAGTCTTACCAATAACAGTTGATTAACACATACTTTGTATGTTATATGTATAATATACAGTATTTTTACAGTATTACCAAACTTTTTATTTTTTATTTATTTTGGTATTTCTAGCTTACCTGTTTCATGCATGAGTTTTATTCTAATTTTTCCAAATCTCCAAAAATGTTTCCAATACACTTATTGAAAATAATTTGCATATAAGTAGAACCTCACAGTTCAAACCTATGACCCCCATTCAAGGGTCAAGTGCAGTTATGGAAGTTTGAAAACACACTCACACCAACACACACATTTCCCCATGGTTTAGATATATAGTGTTCCATTTTTGCTAATGTATCTATTTCTTAAGATGTTTTTCAAGTCCTTTTAAGGCAAGAAAACGTTTTGGAATATGGTACATGTATTGTTACTATGAAAGAGCAACAAATCTAAAAATGTAAGACATATTTAGGTCAACAGACTGAACTATGTTAGAAATTATTAAAATTTGGCTATTATACTTTTGGCCTTAGCTAAATTTTAAAATCTATTACACAGGGACCCGATGTTTATATGGAAATCAATTGCTTGAAATTCATGGCATTTTAGATACTCAATTTCTTTCTTTCCATATTTTGTTTCATTCTTAATTTAGCATACTGCTTTCTTTTTGTATGGAAATACATAAAAGATATAATATATGCCCAATTATTATATTTTTAAGAGCAAAAGGAAAGTAAGAGGAAATGGTAGATGAATAATAATTTACAGTGGAAGATTAGTAATAATCAGAATGAAATTAAATAAATCCAATAGTTAAGTGTGAAGAAACTTCCTAAAAATGTTCTATATTTACCTAAATGGATTAATAGCGGCCCTATATAATAGCAGAGAAAAAGGAAATTTTAAAATTTTTATAGGATATTACATGATTAGCACAGTAAATAACACTTTTGAATTTTTCAAGTGGAAAGAATTTAGCATAATTGAGCACTAGTTAGAATAATGTGTCACTGGGACATCTTGTTTGTATTACTGCTAATTAGCACCAACATTCATTTTAGCTAGGATCTTTGTCCCCAGAATAACAGGGAAGGATGAATCCAGAAATAGAATAGGACTTTAAAATTTAAAATTTTGAAAACAACTTTGAAAGTGGTTTATTCTAACTCACCATCAAGTATCTGACTCTCTGCAGCTCCAAACCTACACCTATTTAAAGTTCTCTGATTAAAGTCAATGTAGACTTCTTTTGGTTTAATTATCTATAAATTTTTCTCCATTTTTGCAACCTTTATAAAACATATATTACACCTCCCTCAGACTGTGCATCAAAATGAAATGGAGACCATACATATCTCATGATGAATTACTAATTAGAAGAGGGTCAGAGTCTTGCTTTATATCTGCTTTAGGTATATAAAACAGCACTCACTTTTCCTTCCACTTTGACCTTCTTGCTCTATCATCAGGCTGCTGCCTCAAAAGACAGTGTTATTTGTAGACCTTTAATTTTGGTTCACTTCTGATTCTGAAGAGAGAATATTCACTGATTCTGAAGAAGGGAATATTCTCTTTCCTAATGCTGCATAACCTCAAAGTTAGAATTTGTAATATCTCTGTTAAGTTTGGGGAGAGAAGAGTATGCAAGACATACTTACAAAATATAACATAAGCATAGTTGGCTCATTTGATTCCCAAATCTGAGTCTCCATCACTGGGTTACATTATCTCCTTGGTCATCATTAGGAGAAATGGTCAAAGGTGAAGCTATGGTTCTTTCTCAGAGGCTATGGTCTGGAAACCATACATAACTATTAAAAAAACAAAAAAGAAGAAGACACACTTCTAGAAGTTCTAAAATCCATTTGTTTCAAAATGTCTCCAGGTCATTTTTTTTTTTTTGGGTGAATTTTTTTTTATAATTAATTTTTTATTTTTTATAAACATATATTTTTATCCCCAGGGGTACAGGTCTGTGAATCACCAGGTTTACACACTTCACAGCATTCACCCAAGCACATACCCTCCCCAATGTCCATAATCCCACCCCCTTCTCCCAAACCCCCTCCCCCCAGCAACCCTCAGTTTGTTTTGTGAGATTAAGAGTCACTTATGGTTTGTCTCCCTCCCAATCCCTGATATGAGGAAGTGGTGATGCAACATGGGGGCTTAAGTGGGTACGAGAAGAATCAATGAAACAGGTCATTTTTATTAGTAGGATGTGTGAGGACCTTTTTGAAATAAACACACTTCTTCAATAAGAACCTAAAGAATTAGCCACTATTGAAAGAGAGCAAGCAAATGGAGAGATAATGAAGAGGAAATGTAGGTTGTAGAATTTATCTTCAGGCTGATTATATTATTTCTATCCCCAGTGGCATGTGAAAATGAACAGATCCCATTCTTTAATAGCAGAATCGCTAACCTACTCTCTTTATCTAATTCTTTACATTATTACATAAAGTGTTTTATATTATTACATAAAGGATCTTGGGGTCTATAAGTACTATGATTAAAATACTCTTCAGTGTCCGCTAAGCCACAGCCTCTACCTGAAAAAGAAGAAAATTGGGACCCAGAGAGGTAAATGTTTGCCCAAGACAGACAGTGTCATAGCATCTGGGTTCCATAGTACTCATTGCACTAATAACTCACCTTTAATCCTTTTATTTTTATCGTGCCCAGAAGCTCATTAGAAACTTTCTAATTTGTCTTATTAACTATTTAAACATAGTAGCTGTTATAAGAAAATATGATTATTATACTTGGGCACAATGTTTATTTTTTGTAGAAATTCTGAAAGATTGTCCTTATAGTGTGTAACATATTTTGTTAAGGTAAAACAATATTCCTGCCCATACCACGTCATAATCAATCTTCCCAAAAGTAGTGATATGAATTCAGAAGTAAGGGAGTCCATCTTTATGTAATCATATCTTTTTCATAAGTTGGAAAATTGTTTTGAAGTTTAGAACTCCCCTTTGAATAGTAATGATGTCTAGGCTAGTGAAGATTAAATTGCAGCATTAAAACTGTAAGTGGTTTCAAGTCCTCGGAGGTTGAGCTATGTGCAGATGGGTATAGCTATCTTTACTATACCCTGAAGACATTAATGGAAATGTAATGATTTGAAGAATATTAAAGTACCATTGTTATTTTAAAATAAAACCATCTAGGTCACTTTCTTATCCTGTTTTTATCCCAGCCTTCTTTCTTCCTGCAAGAATTATATGGACAAGGTGGGAAGACACAAATGACATATTTATCCAGGATATTGTACAATATTTTTAAATACTCAGGCTTTTCTATTTCTTCAATATAAACTGCATCAAAAGTACATTTTAAAGATAGTGAGCACATTTTATAAAAGGACATATTGTTCCATTTTCCCAGAGAGTCTCTATATTGAGCAAGGCATTATCTGTAAGTGCTGTGGTTAGCTTCATGGATACATTTTATTCTATCAATCTCTGTAGCTGCTCTAAAGAACACTGCAGAAATGGGAGTGTACTTCAGCTGGGAAGCCTCTGCTCCATATGGGATAACACAACAAAGCACTTACAAATGGTTTCTTAAACTCTTTTCTTTTTTTTTCCCCCTATAGTTTAACTTTGAAATGATCCAGATATTAAAGTGATGGTTGTATATTTTAGATATACAGATACTTCAAAAATGCCTGCATTTTGTTTCTTGCAAAGACATGAGGAGAATGATTTGGTAAGACTGATGGTTTTAGTTGTCATGAATTATCTTTAAGCTCCATAGTGTGCCACCCTGAATGACATCTTCAACATCATAAGGCCCAGTCTGTTTAAACACCCGGTGCACCTGAACTAAGAGGCTGATATTATTCCAAAGAGGAAACCTGAAGCAAAACAATCTTGAGCAATCCTGCAATGTAGTGTTTGGTTTTCAATAAAATTAGGTAAACCATGTTGGGCGTTTTTTTTTTTTCCCCTCAATTTCCACTTTATCTCTTTGTTTATACTTAAGAAAATATTGCTTACTAGTACTTTGAAAATTAAAGGAAAAGAAACATATTGAAATAGAAAAGGAAAACTCACCCTTATCACTATTCCCCATGTTTCACACCTTCAACTACTATTTCTATGTAGATAATACCAATAAGCAGTTCCAGCTCTGACTTTTCTGTCAAGTGTTTTATTGAGCTATCTACCTAGATACTATGGAATCTTCTTCTTCCATTGTCCCAAACCTATGTCTCTTTACCAAAACAGATATTTTCATTTAAATCCCTTCTTCTGACAAGGGCAATACCATTCCCTAGGTTATCCAAGATTAAAGTGTGGAGTTTTTTGTTTTTTGTTTTTTTTTTTTACTTTTCCTCTCCTTCTCCAGCAAGCTTTCCCCACCCTGACATATAAATAATTTCCAAGATCTATTCAAGTTTCTTTTATACTTCATATCTATTCCCTTTTGCAGTCCAACCACTCAACAATCTCAGTAACCATTTCAAATGATTGTATATAGCATTTTCTCACCAACTATATCTTTCACTAGCACAGCTTTATGGGATAATATTAAGAAACACTCAATGTCAAATCAAATGCCAAAACAAATATTAATAACATGTCCTCAGTTTCCCATAATGAACATACACATATGCCACACTCAAGTTATGAAGTATTGTTTGCAATGCAGTAAAACACTTGTCCGGTACATTATAAATTTGCATTTTTTTAAATATATAGATTTGCTTTGAAGCTCCCTTGTATCCAAAGTAGCCTCTACTTGGGGTGCCTTGGTGGCTCTGTCTGTTAAATGTCCAGTCTTGATTTCAGTTCAGGTCATGGTCTCAGGGTCATGAGATTGAGCCCCAAATTTGACCCTACATCAAGCTCCACAGTGGGCTCTGGGCATGGAGCCTACTCAAGATTCTCTCTTTTCCTCTCCCTCTACACCTTCCCCCTACTCACTCATGCATTCTCTCTCTCTCTTTTTCTCTCTCTCTCTCAAAAAAATTCCAAACAAACAAAGTAGCCTCTACTCACACTTGGCTTCTTATGCAAGATCCACCTGTCAAAATTCTACCTCAACATAAACACAAAGCTCAAATGCTTCTCCCTAACATGAAATTATTAGTTTCACAGAGGAGAATAAACTGTATTTCCTTTGACTTTAAGCAGTTATTTATTTTTTTCCCACTTTCCTGGAAAACTTATTTTAAACTGTTTTGTTTTACCTCTTGGTGCAGATATTATCATCCCTATGAGACTAAAAGGTGCATGAGAGAAAAGACTATGTCTTACTTAATGTTAAATAATTTTCCCAGAATCAATGTTTCTTTTATCAGTCATCTTCTGTATTTCTATTATTTCCCAAATCTATCGAAATACAATAAAGTATACACATTCAAAATACAATAATTTAATCAGTTTTAACGTATGTATACATCTATGAAACCTTCAACACAATCAAGAAAATGAACATTGCTCTCATGTACCAATAACTCTGTGAGCTCCTCTGTCTTCTATTCCTTCCTCTAGTCCCATCTTCATGCAGCCATGATTGTGCTTTTAGTCACTATATATTAGATTATATTTTCTAGATTGCTCTAAATTAAAAAATTATACAGTATGTTAAGAAAAACCTAGCCTCTGTAGCTCAGCATAAAGATTTGAGACTCATTTCTATTACTGTGTGTATCTATAATAGTTCATTTCTTTTTTTTTAATTGACTAATATTCTATTATATGAGTATAACACAGTTTATCTTTTCCCATGAAATTTGCAAACATTTGGGCTGTTTGCAATTTTTGGCTTCTGCAAGTAAAATTACTAAGAATCTAGGCAAGTGTTTCTGGAGACATGTATTTTCATTTGTCTTAGTTAAGTAGTTAAGAATTGAAAAGCTGTATCACTTTATTTAGGTGTGCTCCCTTTTTAAAGAAAATTCCAAACTGCTTTCCAAAGTGTTGTACCATTTTGAGTTCCTTCCAGCAGTATGTGAAAGTTTTGGCTGCACAATAGCCTCGGTGACACTTGGTTTGACCAGTCTTCTTACTGTCAGTCCATCTAATCAACAAGTAGTGTTATCTCAATTTATAATTTTAATGTGCATTTCCATGATAATCTTTTGCATGCTTGAATCATAAAAATTATCCTTATATGCTGGGTACGAGTTTCTTGTCTGATATGTATGTGGTAAATATTATTCCTTAGTGGCTTACCTTTTGTTTCCTTATCGAGTCTCTCAAATGGCAAAACACTTTAACTTTAATGAGGTCCAATTTGTAAATTTTTCTTTCAGGTTTTGTTCTTTTTAAGTTCTACATAAGAAACCTTTCCCATTTCAAGATCTCGATGATTTTCTAGTTTCATTTAGCGTTTCTATAGTTTTAGGGATTACATTTAGGCCTATGATTCATTTGAAGTTAACTTTTCCTTATAATGTTAAGTAAAAGATGATGCTCTTTTTTTTTTTTTAATCTCCCCCAATATGGATATTCAGTTGTTCCAGCATCGTTTATTGAAAAGGCTTTCTTTACCCCCACTGAGTTGTCTTGGCATCTTTGCTGAAAATCAATTAACCACATACAGGTGGGTCTATTTCCAGACTCGCTGTATGTGTCATTGATTTATATATTTATCTTCTTTGCAATGCCAAGAAATCATGTCAGGTAAGTCAACCAACTATACATATACATTAAATTTATTTTTTAGTTTGTATATTTATTATACACATATAACATATAGTTGCTTTGGTAATTCTAAGGCTTTAGCATTTCCATATAAATTATACAATCAACTTGCAAAGCCAGCAAAACAAACAAACAAACAAAAAAAACAAGTAGGGAATTTGGACCGGAATTATATTCTTGACATTGTTCCATTTCAGAATTATTATCTTTTTAACAATACTAAATCTAGAAATGTGATACATCTCCCCCATTTACCAGATCTTCTTTATGTGCTCTGAGCAATATTTTTAGTTTCTATATAGAAGTACAAGATATCTTTTAACAGAAATATTTACAGGTATTTGGTGGGTTTTGGTACTATTGTAAGTTGATTTTTTCTTCTAAATTTTATTTTACAATTCTTTTTGCCATTGTATAATCATTTATTTGTTCTAGTACAATGTTGAATAGAGGTGGTAAAAGCAGCATCCTTGCTTTCTTCCCTTCCTCCAGGGAAAGTTTAATTCAATTACAATATTATTAGTCTTTTAACATAAAGTATGATGTTGGAGAAATGGTTTTCAGTAGTTGGAGGAAATTCTATGCTATTTCTAGTTTGCCAGGAGGTTTTTTCCATAAATCAGTGTTGATTTTTTTCCAAAAGCTTTTTATGTCTCTATTGAATTAATCATGTCCTTTTTTTTTCTTTTTATGTTAGTATGTTGAATTTCATTAAATGATTTTTTTTTCTTTTAATGTTAAGTCAACTCTACTTTCTTGGGAGAAACCCTACTTGAACATATTGTGGTAACCATTTTATGTATTGTTGGATTTGATTTTGTAATACTTCATACAGGATCTCCATGAGAGATATTGCTTTGAAATTCCCCTTTTTGTAATATATTTGCTGGGCTTTTACTGTGTTTGTGCAGGCCTCATAAATGAGATGAGAAATTATTCCTCCTGCAATTTTCTAGAAATTATATGTGCAGCACTGATGTTATTTATTCCTTGAGTGTTTGATAGAATTCACCAGTGAAAAATTATGGGCTTTGTATTTTCTTTTTGTGAGAAGTTTTTAAATAATAAGTTCATTAAAAAATACAGATAAGAGTACTCAAAGGGATGCCTGTGTGTCTCAGTTGTTAAGCATCTGTCTTTGGCTCAGATCATGATCCCAGGGTCCTGGGATAGAGCCCCACATCAGGCTCCCTGCTCAGCAAGGAGTCTGCTTCTCCCTCTCCCACTCCCTCTGCTTCTGTTGCCCCTTTCTCACTGTTTCTGTGTCAACTAAATAAATAAAATCTTTAAAAAAAAAAAAAAAGACTACTCAAAATTTCTGCTTCTTGTGGTATATCTTTGGATATGTTGTGCATTTCAAATTTTTCCTTCTTTATAAGGTGTTAAATGTGTTGATGTTTAGATGTTCCAAGCATTCTGTATTATACACTTAATAACTATAACATCTGTCATAATAATTCCCTTACCATTCCAGATATTGGTGATTTATATTATATATTTAACTAGGAGTTTGCCAATTTTGTTGATCTTTTTAAGGAATCAGCTAATCTTTGCTAATCTTCTCCATTTATCTGTTTTCTAATTTCTTGATTTTTCTACGATCTTTTTTTTTTTTTTTTCATAATTCCTTTCCACTCTTTACTTTGGCTTTGCATTGTTCCTTTTTATCTAAAGAAGAAAACTAGGCCATTGAGTATTTTTAATCTCTTCTATTTCTAATATAAGCATGTAACAGTATATATATATATTTCTAAATTCTGCTTTAGCAACATTCCAAAAGTTTTGATATATTTATTTATTTATTTATTTATTTATTTTCTTAAAGATTTTTATTTATTAATTTGACAGACAGAATCTCAGGTAGGCAGAGAGGCAGGCAGAGAGAGAAGAGGAGGAAGCAGGCTCCCTGCCAAGCAGAAAGCCCAATGTGGGGCTCGATCCCAGGACCCTGGGGTCGTGACCCAAGCTGAAGGCAGAGGCTTTAAACTACTGAGCCACCCAGGAGCCCCTGATATGTTTTATTTTTGTCGTGATTTCAATTTCCTTGTCATTTCCTATTTATCCTCTGAATGATTAAACCCCAGATAGAGTTTTCCTCAAAATATTTTTAACTTCTAAATTTTTAATTATTTTCATCTAAATTTTATTAGTTCCTAATTTAATTTTATTGTGGGAAGAGAATCCTTTTGAATTTAATGACACTTTATTTTCTTTCCCAAAATATGGTCTGTCCTAGTGAATGTACCTGTGGGCTTGAAGAAAATACAAATGTGAACATGCTGGATAGAGAGCAAGGTGGTTCCTACATGGTGCTGTTCATATCTTTTATAATTTTACTGATGTTTGGGCTAGTTGTTTTATCAATCACAAGGAGAAAATTGTGAAAATCTACTATGATTGTGAATTTGTCTATTTTTCTCCTTAGTTCTATTTTTGTTCAACATATGTTGAGGTTCTGTTATTAGAACATTCTAATTTATGATTGTGGGTCTTTCTGTTGATTTGTTCCTTTTATCAAGAATAGCCATTTATGGGATGCCTGGGTGGCTCAGTTGGTTAAGCAGCTGCCTTCGGCTCAGGTCATGATCCCAGCATCCTCAGATCCAGTCTCACATTGGGCTCTTTGCTCAGCGGGGAGCTTGCTTCTCTCTCTGCCACTCTGTCTGCCTGTGCACTTGCTTTCTCTCTCTCTCTGACAAATAAATAAACAAAATCTTTAAAAAAAAAATCCCTTTATCTCTGAGGAGATCATCAGTGTCAAAGTCTGTTTTATTAGATAATAGAATAAGTAAACTAGCTTTTCTGTGATTTCTCTTGGCATTGAGTATCTATTTCTGCTAATTTATTTTTCACTCTTATAAGTACCTTACAGTAAGCTTTTAGTTTTTTAAAAAAAAAAATCTCTGTCTGTTTTGTCTTTTATTGGAGTGTTTAGAATACTACCATTTAATACAATATTTGATATATTTTTATTTAGGTCTACCAATTTGTTTTTATATTTTGTTTGCACCCTCTGTTTTGGTTTCTCTTCCAATTTTCTGCCTTCTTTTGCACTATAGAAATATATTTTTGTATGTCATTTTAATCTATTGGCTTTTGTGGTATATCTCAGATTATTATATTTATTTATTTATAAATTTATTTATATTTATATTTATTTATTTATTTATTTTATTATATATACATATATATATATGTGTATATATATATATATATATATATATATATATATATATATATAGTACTTGCTCTGTGGATCACTAAATGAATACCTAAAACTTTACAATCTACTAAATTTACAGTGCAGACACTTGCAAACATATAGGTGACTACTGTACTGGCTTTCATGTTATAGTTGTTATGGGTTCAATCCATATATATTGATAACCACAGCAGGCCATTTTGCTTTAACAGTCAAAGTATTTTTATTTTTATTTTTATTTTTTAAAGATTTAATATATTTATTTGACAAGGACAGATCACAAGTAGGCAGAGAGGCAGGCAGAGAGAGAGAGAGAGAGGGAAGCAGACTCCCTGCTCAACAGAGAGCCCGATGCAGGACTCAATCCCAGGACCCTGAGATCATGACCTGAGCCAAAGGCAGCGGCTTAACCCACTGAGCCACCCAGGTGCCCCTACAGTCAACATATTTTTAAACTTATTTTTTTTTATAATAAAAAAAATCTTCTATATTTACCTTTATATTTGCATTTCTGTTACTCTTCCTTCATTTCTGGAGAACCAGGTTCTTTGGTTTCTCTTCAGACTGGAAAATCTTCTAGTGTTTCTTGTAAGAGCACATCTCCTGGGGACAAACTTTTTATGCTCCTTATTCTGACAAAGTAGTTATCTTCTCTTTATTCCTAAAGGATCTACTTGCATATTTTTTCCTTCAAAGAAGAGTTATTTTCTTTCAGTACTTTAAACATGCTTTTTTTCAGTCTTCTGGGCTCTGTGATTCATGATGAGAAATTTGTGGCCATTAGGATAATGGTTTTCACAATTTTCTTCTGCCATTTCAATACTTTTTGTATATATATATTTTTTAGCAATTTGATTATGATGTTTCTAAAAGCCACATTTTTTTTTAAGTTTATCCTGTTTAGATTTATCATGTTTCTTCAATCCGTAAATTTCTAGCTTCCCTAAATTTGGGACATTTGTAGCCATTATTTATTAATGTATCATCTGTGCTCTAATCTTTACTCTCTCTTCTAAGACTTTACTTAAACATATGCTTGATAGTTTGATACTGTTCTACAGGTCTTTGAGGTTCTGTTCGGTTCTTCCATCTTTTTTCTTTCTGTTCTTCATAGGGTAATTTCTACTGATATACTTTCACATTATCTCTTTCCTCTCTTATTTACATTCTGTTGTTAAGCTCATCACTGAATTGTTATTTAAGACATTGCATTTTTTAGTTTTGAAATTTTCACTTGGTTCTTTTTTCTAAGTTTTAAATTTTCTCTTGAAATTTCATATAACATACATTTCAATCACATTTGTACTTATCTCATGAAACATTGTTTTATAACTGGTTTAGAATCTCTGATTTTTTAATATCACAGTCATTTTGTGGTTAACAGTCTATTGATCACATTCTCCCATGAGCATTTGTTGTCTCTTCATAGTTCTTTGTACATTGAAGAATTCTGTGTTGTATTGGGATATTGTGAATGCTGTGCTGTATAGTCTCTGAGCCTTGCTTCACTCTTCTGGGGGGGATGTTTTTGTAGTAGCAGAGAATCAAACTGGTTATATGGTGATCTTAAATTCTGACTTGTTTTCTGTTTATGGTGGCTCAACTCTCAGATCAGTTCTCTAAGCATTTGCTATGCTGATATGGTCTGTTTTAGGTGTGAATGGTTTGGGGGGTAGGCTGAGATTTTTGTGCAGATATCTACAGAATTAGAGGACTCTCCATCCCTGGCTCTTTCCTCTAAAGGAATCCAGAGCCAAAGAAATGATCTTTTTTCTCCTTTGTCTGCTAATAGAACGTGAGATTTTCTTGAAGTTTTATCCCCCTTGCATCTATGCTTCTCTGTAACTAGTTGCACACACGTGTGAGCAAGCATACACACACACACACACACCCCTCCCCCACCACAAACCCCTTACACCTGCCACACTTGTGGAAAAATAAAAAGTTAATCTCCATGCAGGTTGTTTTTCTAGTTTTCACAACTTTCCAGAACCCACTTTTTTTTTTTTTTAAGTGTTTCCAGGCAGCTGTTTCTACATTTTGTCTAGTGTTTCATATCCAGTCAGCAGAGGTGATGGGCTCCTGCTACTCATAACACATAATGGGCTAAGACTCAGGAACTCACATCTAATGAGTGTTAATTGGATGATATTTCAACAGATTAGACATAGTGGATGTGTTAACCATTAGAGAGAAAGTGTTGTGAAATACTTTTTTAGAGTAACTTAAAGTGATTTTTTTTTTTTTATTTAATGACTACTAGCTGTATATCATCATTTCCTGTCATACTTTCATTACTCTCAGTCAATTTGGGCCATCAAATAAGCAAGAGAATACTACTGCAAATGTCTGTGTCATAAAAATAGAATACATTTGGAGGGAGGAGTCAAGATGGCGGAGAAGTAGCAGGCCGAGACTACTTCAGCTAGCCGGAGATCAGCTAGATAGCTTATCTAAAGATTGCAAAAACCTGCAAATCCATCAGCAGATCGAAGAGAAGAAGAACAGCAATTCTGGAAACAGAAAAACAACTACTTTCTGAAAGGTAGGACCGGCGGAGAAGTGAATCCAAAGCGACGGGAAGATAGACCCTGGGGGGAGGGGCCGGCTCCCGGCAAGCAGCGGAGCAACCGCGCACAAAATCAGGACTTTTAAAAGTCTGTTCCGCTGAGGGACATCGCTCCAGAGGCTACCCGGGCAAAGCCCACACGGGGTCAGCGTGGCCTCAGGTCCCGCAGGGTCACAGAAGGATCGGGGGTGTCTGAGTGTCGCAGAGCTTGCGGGTATTGGAACGGGAAAGCCGGCTACAGAGACAGAGCTGACAGTTGCTCGTAGCTCGGGGTGACCTTGAACCGGTCGCAGGCTCGGTGAGCTCGGAGCGCGGCCGGAGGTCAGGCAGACGGGAGTAACTGAGTGCGGTTCTCTGAGGGCGCACTGAGGAGTGCGGCCCTGGGCTCTCGGCTCCTCCGGGCCGGAGACCAGGAGGCCGCCATTTCTATTCCAGTCCTCCGGAACTCTACGGAAAGTGCTCAGGGAACAAAAGCTCCTGAAAGCAAACCCAAGCGGATCACTCACCCGGCCCCGGGTAAAAGCGGTGCAATTCCACCTGGGGCAAAGACACTTGAGAATCACTACAACAGGCCCTTCCCCCAGAAGATCAACAAGAAATCCAGCTGAGACCAAGTTCACCTACCAAAGAGTGCGGTTTCAATACCAAGGAGAGCAGCAGAATTCTAGAGGAGGAGAAAGCAAAGCACGGAACTCATGGCTTTTTCCCTGTGATTTTTTTTAGTCTTGCAGTTAATTTAATTTTTTTCTTTTTCATTTTTTTTTTTTTTTTTTTGCCTTCGGGTAAAATTTTTTTTTTTTAACTGTTACCTTTTTCTTTTTAACGATTTTTTACTAGTTTATCTAATACATATATTTTTTCTTTTTTATATTTTTCTTAGGTGTTTTTTTTTAATTCTTTTCTTTTTTTTTTCTCTTTTTTCTTTTTTTTAAATTTCTTCCTTTTTGAACCTCTTTTTATCCCCTTTCTCCCCCCTCACGATTTTGGATCTCTTCTAATTTGGTTAAAGCATATTTTCCTGGGGTTGTTGCCACCCTTTTAGTATTTTACTTGCCCCTTCATATACTCTTATCTGGACAAAATGACAAGACGGAAAAATTCAACACAAAAAAAAGAACAAGAGGCAGTACCGAAGGCTAGGGACCTAATCAATACAGACATTGGTAATATGTCAGATCTAGAGTTCAGAATGACAATTCTCAAGGTTCTAGCCGGGCTCGAAAAAGGCATGGAAGATATGAGAGAAACCCTCTCGAGAGATATAAAAGCCCTTTCTGGAGAAATAAAAGAACTAAAATCTAACCAAGTTGAAATAAAAAAAGCTACTAATGAGGTACAATCAAAAATGGAGGCACTCACTGCTAGGATAAATGAGGCAGAAGAAAGAATTAGTGATATAGAAGACCAATGACAGAGAATAAAGAAGCTGAGCAAAAGAGGGACAAACAGCTACTGGACCACGAGGGGAGAATTCGAGAGATAAGTGACACCATAAGACGAAACAACATTAGAATAATTGGGATTCCAGAAGAAGAAGAAAGAGAGAGGGGAGCAGAAGGTATACTAGAGAGAATTATTGAAGAGAATTTCCCCAATATGGCAAAGGGAACGAGCATCAAAATTCAGGAGGTTCAGAGAACGCCCCTCAAAATCAATAAGAATAGGCCCACACCCCGTCACCTAATAGTAAAATTTACAAGTCTCAGTGACAAAGAGAAAATCCTGAAAGCAGCCCGGGAAAAGAAGTCTGTAACATACAATGGTAAAAATATTAGATTGGCAGCTGACTTATCCACAGAGACCTGGCAGGCCAGAAAGAGCTGGCATGATATTTTCAGAGCACTAAATGAGAAAAACATGCAGCCCAGAATACTATATCCAGCTAGGCTATCATTGAAAATAGAAGGAGAGATTAAAAGCTTCCAGGACAAACAACAACTGAAAGAATTTGCAAACACCAAACCAGCTCTACAGGAAATCTTGAAAGGGGTCCTCTAAGCAAAGAGAGATCCTACAAGTGGTAGATCAGAAAGGAACAGAGACCATATACAGTAACAGCCACCTTACAGGCAATACAATGGCCCTAAATTCATATCTCTCAATAGTTACCCTGAATGTTAATGGGCTAAATGCCCCTGTCAAGAACACAGGGTATCAGAATGGATAAAAAAACAAAACCCATCTATATGTTGCCTCCAAGAAACACATTTTAAGCCCGAAGACACCTCCAGATTTAAAGTGAGGGGGTGGAAAAGAATTTACCATGCTAATGGACATCAGAAGAAAGCAGGAGTGGCAATCCTTATATCAGATCAATTAGATTTTAAGCCAAAAACTATAATAAGAGATGAGGAAGGACACTATATTATACTCAAAGGGTCTGTCCAACAAGAAGATCTAACAATTTTAAATATCTATGCCCCCAACGTGGGAGCAGCCAACTATATAAACCAATTAATAACAAAATCAAAGAAACACATCAACAATAATACAATAATAGTAGGGGACTTTAACACTCCCCTCACTGAAATGGACAGATCATCCAAGCAAAAGATCAGCAAGGAAATAAAGGCCTTAAACGACACACTGGACCAGATGGACATCACAGATATATTCAGAACATTTGATCCCAAAGCAACAGAGTACACATTCTTCTCTAGTGCACATGGAACATTCTCCAGAATAGATCACATCCTCGGTCCTAAATCAGGACTCAACCGGTATCAAAAGATTGGGATCATTCCCTGCATATTTTCAGACCACAATGCTCTAAAGCTAGAACTCAACCACAAAAGGACGTTTGAAAAGAACCAAAATACATGGAGACTAAACAGCATCCTTCTAAAGAATGAATGGGTCAACCGGGAAATTAAAGAAGAATTGAAAAAAATCATGGAAACAAATGATAATGAAAATACAACGGTTCAAAATCTGTGGGACACCACAAAGGCAGTCCTGAGAGGAAAATATATAGCGGTACAAGCCTTTCTCAAGAAACAAGAAAGGTCTCAGGTACACAATCTAACCCTACACCTAAAGGAGCTGGAAAAAGAACAAGAAAGAAACCCTAAGCCTAGCAGGAGAAGAGAGATCATAAAGATCAGAGCAGAAATCAATGAAATAGAAACCAAAAAAACAATAGAACAAATCAACACAAGTAGGAGCTGGTTCTTTGAAAGAATTAATAAAATTGATAAACCCCTGGCCCGACTTATCAAAAAGAAAAGAGAAATGACCCAAATAAATAAAATCATGAATGAAAGAGGAGAGATCACAGCTAACACCAAAGAAATACAAACTATTATAAGAATATACTATGAGCAACTCTACGGCCATAAATTTGACAATCTGGAAGAAATGGATGCATTCCTAGAATCATATAAACTACCACAACTGAACCAGGAAGAAATAGAAAGCCTGAACAGACCCATAACCAGTAAGGAGATTGAAACAGTCATTAAAAATCTCCAAACAAACAAAAGCCCAGGGCCAGACGGCTTTCTGGGGGAATTCTACCAAACATTTAAAGAAGAACTAATTCCTATTCTCCTGAAACTGTTCCAAAAAATAGAAATGGAAGGAAAACTTCCAAACTCATTTTATGAGGCCAGCATCACCTTGATCCCAAAACCAGGCAAGGATCCCACCAAAAAAGAGAGCTATAGACCAATATCCTTGATGAACACAGATGCGAAAATACTCTACAAAATACTAGCCAATAGGATTCAACAGTACATTAAAAGGATTATTCACCACGACCAAGTGGGATTTATTCCAGGGCTGCAAGGTTGGTTCAACATCCGCAAATCAGTCAATGTGATACAACACATCAATAAAAGAAAGAACAAGAACCATATGATACTCTCAATAGATGCTGAAAAAGCATTTGACAAAGTACAGCATCCCTTCCTGATCAAAACTCTTCAAAGTGTAGGGATAGAGGGCACATACCTCAATATCATCAAAGCCATCTATGAAAAACCCACCGCAAATATCATTCTCAATGGAGAAAAACTGAAAGCTTTTCCACTAAGGTCAGGAACACGGCAGGGATGTCCATTATCACCACTGCTATTCAATATAGTACTAGAGGTCCTAGCCTCAGCAATCAGACAACAAAAGGAAATTAAAGGCATCCAAATCGGCAAAGAAGAAGTCAAATTGTCACTCTTCGCAGATGATATGATACTATATGTGGAAAACCCAAAAGACTCCATTCCAAAACTGCTAGAACTTGTACAGGAATTCAGTAAAGTGTCAGGATATAAAATCAATGCACAGAAATCAGTTGCATTTCTCTACACCAACAGCAAGACAGAAGAAAGGGAAATTAAGGAGTCAATCCCATTTACAATTGCACCCAAAACCATAAGATACCTAGGAATAAACCTAACCAAAGAGACACAGAATCTATACTCAGAAAACTATAAAGTACTCATGAAAGAAATTGAGGAAGACACAAAGAAATGGAAAAATGTTCCATGCTCCTGGATTGGAAGAATAAATATTGTGAAAATGTCTATGTTACCTAAAGCAATCTACACATTTAATGCAATTCCTATCAAAGTACCATCCATCTTTTTCAAAGAAATGGAACAAATAATTCTAAAATTTATATGGAACCAGAAAAGACCTCGAATAGCTAAAGGGATATTGAAAAAGAAAGCCAACGTTGGTGGCATCACAATCCCGGACTTCAAGCTCTATTACAAAGCTGTCATCATCAAGACAGCATGGTACTGGCACAAAAACAGACCCATAGATCAATGGAACAGAATAGAGAGCCCAGAAATAGATTCTCAACTCTATGGTCAACTAATCTTCGACAAAGCAGGAAAGAATGTCCAATGGAAAAAAGACAGCCTCTTCAATAAATGGTGCTGGGAAAATTGGACAGCCACATGCAGAAAAATGAAATTGGACCATTTCCTTACACCACACACAAAAATAGACTCAAAATGCATGAAGGACCTCAATGTGCAAAAGGAATCCACCAAAATTCTTGAGGAGAACACAGGCAGCAACCTCTTCGACCTCAGCCGCAGCAACATCTTCCTAGGAACAACGCAAAAGGCAAGGGAAGCAAGGGAAAAAATGAACTATTGGGATTTCATCAAGATCAAAAGCTTTTGCACAGCAAAGGAAACAGTTAACAAAATCAAAAGACAACTGACAGAATGGGAGAAGATATTTGCAAACGACATATCAGATAAAGGACTAGTGTCCAGAATCTATAAAGAACTTAGCAAACTCAACACCCAAAGAACAAATAATCCAATCAAGAAATAGGCAGAGGACATGAACAGACATTTCTGCAAAGAAGACATCCAGATGGCCAACAGACACATGAAAAAGTGCTCCATATCACTCGGCATCAGGGAGATACGAATCAAAACCACAATGTGATATCACCTCACACCAGTCAGAATGGCTAAAATAAACAAGTCAAGAAATGACAGATGCTGGCGAGGATGCGGAGAAAGGGGAACCCTCCTACACTGTTGGTGGGAATGCAAGCTGGTGCAACCTCTCTGGAAAACAGCATGGAGGTTCCTCAAAATGTTGAAAATAGAACTGCCCTATGACCCAGCAATTGCACTATTGGGTATTTACCCTACAGATACAAATGTAGTGATCCAAAGGGGCACGTGTACTCGAATGTTTATAGCAGCAATGTCCACAATATCCAAACTATGGAAAGAACCTAGATCTCCATCAACAGATGAATGGATCAAGAAGATGTGGTATATATACACAATGGAATATTATGCAGCCATCAAAAGAAATAAAATCTTGCCATTTGCGACAACATGGATGGAACTAGAGCATATCATGCTTAGCGAAATAAGTCAAGCGGAGAAAGACAACTATCATATGATCTCCCTGATATGAGGAAGTGGTGATGCAACATGGGGGCTTAAGTGGGTACGAGTAGAATAAATGAAAGAAGATGGGATTGGGAGGGAGACAAACCATAAGTGACTCTTAATCTCACAAAACAAACTGAGGGTTGCTGGGGGGAGGGGGTTTGGGAGAAGGGGGTGGTATTATGGACATTGGGGAGGGTATGTGTTTTGGTGAGTGCTGTGAAGTGTGTAAACCTGGTGATTCACAGACCTGTACCCCTGGGGATAAAAATATATGTTTATAAAAAATAAAAATTATATTACAAAAAAAAAATAGAATACATTTTTCCATTTTGACTAATTGAGAAAAAAAGACACAAGGAAGAATTATTTAATGATTCCAGGTGACACATCTAGTTGCTCAGCCCATATTCGTCCATTGTTCTTTTCCTAGCTATAATTTTTTTTCTAGAATTACTAGAAATGCTCAGTTCCAGGTGATTAAATCATAATTAGTCTAAACCAATACTAATGATGGTGATTATAGATTTAAATAATAAGCCAAAGCAGAAAACATAGGATTGAATTACTAGGACTTAAAAAAAATAAAAACTACATCCCCTTAAATTTTTCTTACTTATTGAGACTTCTTTGGAAAGAAAATGCCATTTCCTAATTATTTTCCAAAAAAACCTCTTTTTTTCTTATTTAAAAATGTACTCCTCCCAAATCTTTTTATCTTATTTTCCTTCATTTTTAATGTAAAGGAAGAAAGATTTTCTAGACTGTATGCTTACAGTGTCTCAATGTACATTGCCAGGTTTTATTTGTTTTTTTGTAAGGAATTTATTTATTTATTTTTCAGAGACAGAGGCCACACACGGGAGTAGTGCAGACAGAGGGAAAAGCAGATTCCCCACTGAGCAAGGATCCTGGTGTGGGGCTCGATTCCAGGACCCTGGGATCTTGACCTGAACCAAAGGCAGATGCTTAACCCATTCAGCCACCCATGGATCCCAACGTTAACAGTTTTTAAAACTATGTGGTAAAATTTTAGTGTTCTTATTTGTTTTAGAAATTAAATTTTGGCCCAGTGTATGAGCCAAATTGTATATATTATGTTGCATGTAGTCTGTTTACCCCTCTAGATTTATTCTCCTCACCCTTCTGCCGTCAGTATTTTTTCAGGAAATCTGTCTTCCAGATGGGTTTAGTCGATGGTTTCCTATTGAACCTAACTGGAGATCAGAGTAGACGGATGAGTTGGGTGAGTTGTTCTCTTGATTTTGTCTCCGCAAATGTTTGTCTTACAAAGTAGGTATATACACAAGATGTACACTTAGTCTTAAAATGTAAATAGGTTGATGAATGGGTGTGCATTATAGAGAGGGGTGGGTAATAGGCCCTGCATAAGGCAGAGAAAAACTCATTGCAGTGGAATCAATGTGGATGTGTGGGAATCATCATTTTAATTTTTTATTCAAATTCCGTTAGACAACATATAGTACATCATTGGCTTCAGACTTAGTGTTCACTAATTTATCAGTTGTGGATGTGTGGCAATTATTGACAAAGTCAACAAATGTAAAAATTTTGATATGGTTGTGGCTTACAGTTCAAGTTCCAGAAAGATGATTTGATATTTGTGGAGGAGTCTTTTTTGTTATAATCAGGCAAATGAACTTTATCTGGTAGACAATGGAGGGTGTTAAATGTTGCCATTCCATATTGAGATTGCTGCCAAGAAATGCTCACTTTCACAGAAACTAAAGAATGTATTGCTAGAGACTGAAAATCTTGGGAATAGTTATGGAGGGAGATGCTGAGCTCCTACATCAGGTTATTAGCAATGGATGTATTTATTTCATGCTCTATCATAATATGAATGACATCTATACGGAGTATGTAACTAAGAAAATGCATAACATACAATAGGTCCTTGGAAATTTTAAAGCCTTATGTTTTTGGCTATATTCTAACATAATGTAAGTCATAATACTGTAGGGAAAAAGAAAGGTACTTTTTGCCTCTCTCAACATAATATCGAATAATATCATGTCTAGATCAATTATCAATATATTTTTAATGAGAGCATAAGTCATGATGAAAAGCAATTATTGGATTGCAGTGTGTCTTCTGAGAATTTTATTTCTTTCACTAATTTCATAATATTAAATATAGCTGTCCAAGCAAATGAGATAGAACTATATTATAAATGGCAAATCAATTAATTTTGTTTGCTCTAAAGTATCTTCAGGTATGCAATGGTTTACATTCCATTTTATAATTAACTGTAGATCATGAGTAATTCTGAGCAGATGTCAGATTATCTCATAAAATGGATAATGCAGATTGCAAAATGATACTGATGAAAGCACAAGGACGCAAAAAGAAATAGCAGAGCAGGTGTTTGGCAGTGTATAAATATTTACAGATTTAGGGAAGAGATAACTTTTGGTAGGAAGGAGTGTGCAAACCTACAAAACATTTTTGGTATATCAATTAATATGAGAACTTAAACCATACCATGGAAAATGCACTTTTGTCCTCCCAAGTTATTTTTTAATTAATTAATTTATTTTCAGCATAACAGTATTCATTATTTTTTCACCACACCCAGTGCTCCACTCAATCCGTGCCCTCTATAATACCCACCACCTGGTACCCCAACCTCCCATCCCCCGCCACTTCAAACCCCTCAGATTGTTTTTCAGAGTCCATAGTCTCTTATGATTCACCCCCCCTTCCAATTTACCCCAACTCCCTTCTCCTCTCTAACTCCCCATGTCCTCCATGCTATTTGTTATGCTCCACAAATAAGTAAACTATCTTTATAGTCAGTGTTAAAATAATACTGATATACAATTAACTTTTCCTTGTCTTGTATCCCATTGAGTTACCATGCAAAGTGGGCGTGCAAAGCACATACCAACAGTGCCATGGTATAAATGAGTGTCCCTGGGAAGGAAGCACACAGTTATTGCATCTAATTCCATATGATTAATATGAGAACTCTCTTGATAGTCTCTCTTTCTTACTCCACTGCACACTAAGGAAAAGAAAAACTGTTTGTAGATAATAGGAAAGGGTACATATGTATTGCTTTTTATTTTAACTTAAATTTCCTTTATAATAATAATTAAAAAGATAGGAAAGATAAAGGCAGTATTGTCAAAATACATTAAGGTTAGGGACTTGCATTCACATGATTCTTTAGTTTAAAAAAATTCTAGCTACAAAAGATAGTAGAAATTTTTCTTTTCCAGATTAATATTTTAGTTCCAACTAATATTTGGAAGACCTTGAAGAAACATGCCATAGGATATTTGCACTTCTGCCAGAGCAAAAATTGTAATTAAGATCTCTGTAAGGGTACTTTGTTGGATGTATTGTTTAGCTGGAGAGAAAGCCTAGGACGTCTTTCTGTTCCTCTGCTTCAGTGTAGCTTTCCTGATATCTACATATACATAATATCACACAGAAAATTGCAGCAAATGTTTACCTTTGTGAAAAATAACGATTAAGTGAAATATAAAAATTTCATAAATGTTGAAAATGGAATAAGCTTGCAGAGGAAAGAAATACCTCTGGACCTTATTCTGAGAATACTGTGTTGATGGTTTGGATGGGTTTCAACATATATCAAGTTTGGCATGCCTTGGTGGCTCAGTCATTTAAGCAGTGGACTCTTGATTTTGGCTCAGGTCAGGAACTCAGGATCCTGAGATTAAGCCCCGTGGACTCAGTGGGAAGTTCACTTGAGATTCTCTGCTTCTCCCTCTCCCTCTGGCCCCTGACTCATATGTGCATACATGCACATGCTCCCTCTCTCTAAAAATAAATAAATAAATCATTAATATACATCAAGTTCAGTTGTATTTTCTAATAAAATTTAAGTAAATGCATACGTAATAAAAATGAAAATTCTTAATATTAGAGATCAGTTTTTCTGAACATATTTATAAATTTTTAAAATTGTTCTTTAGCTTATGTCACCCTACCTTTTTCCAAGGAGCCCACATGCTTATAGTTTGTTTTTATGTTGAGATTGGAAGTAGATGATTAATAGAAATTAATGATATATCATTGCAATTGGAGGTATACACAGAGAAGCAAATTTTGATAAGGAGATTGTCTTTAAGGCCTGTTTCTTATAAAGGCTGCTTATTAGTGTGAATCTTAGCTGTAATTGTCATTTGCGTCTCTATAATCCAGATTCCTTTTGTGTGTGTATGTGTATGTTTACTTTTTAAAATTAATGTTTTATTTTAGAATAACTTTAGATTTACAGAAATGTTGCAAACAGTATAGTGCATTCCCATATATTTCCCACTCAGTTTCCCCTATTACTAACCTTACACATTACTATAATACATTTGCTACAGTTATGGAACTGACACTGGTATACTACCATTAACTGAACACCACTATTTATTTGTATTTCACTAATTTTTCCCTAATGTGCTTTTCTATTCCAGGACTTCATCTAGAATATGGCATTGCATTTTGTCTTCATATGTCTTTAGCTTTCACTGGTCTGTGACAGTTTCTGACTTTCCTTGTTTTGGACAGCCTTAACAGTTTTGAGGAGTCACATGTTTTGTTGAGTGTCCCTCATGATACGTTTGTACAGTGTTTGTCTCATGTTGTATAACTAGAATTTCAGATTGTGAGGAGAAAGGCCACAGAGGTAAAATGCCATTCTAAAAGCATCATATCAAAGGCACAGGTATTCAATGTGACATATCATGATGTGAACCTTGATCACTTGATTCAGGTAATGTTTGCCAGATTTCTTCACTCTAAGTTCCTCCCACTCTATTTCCATATTATACTTTTTGGAAGCAAGTGGGTAAGCACGATCCTCACTCAAAGGGTGCTGAGTTATATCCCACCTCCTTGAGGAGAAGCATGTATACAAGTTATTTGAAATTCTTCTGTATGGGAGACTTGTGTCTTCTATTTCACATATTAATTTATTTAATTATCTATTTATATCATTTCCAACTCATCAGTATTTATTTTATATTCACCAGTGCTATACTAGTGAGTATGGAACACTCAGATTATTTCATTCAATACTAGAGTACTTATCTGGTTGCTCCAATTCTTCCAGCTTTGGTCACTGGATGCCTTTGCATCTTTCTATCTGTGTCCCTTTCACACACATTCTTTCAGATACCTTTTTAAACAATTTGTGAAGGGTCCTATAACTGAAGACTTTGTGCATGAAAGGCAAATGATGAACTGAAAGTCACTACACTCACCAGTTACTGATATTTGATCTCTTAAGATTAAGCATCAATTTGTGTCCATGTGGGCAGGGACTGCCAAGCTTTTTGTGACAAAGCAAAATGACCATCTTAGTCTTGATTTTATATTTTCTGTTTTCATCATTATTTTGTTCACTGTTTGAATCTTTTCAGTGATGCTTCATAATATCTAGATTTTTGTTTGAATTGGTTAATATTCTTAGTCTTTCTCTTTGCAGTTACACAAAGCAGTAACTTGAACTTTAATTCCAGCTACTCCTGTTCCCACGGCCATGCTCTGTAACACCTGCAAGAGACCTAGGGAGACTGCCAATCAAAAACAGACGGTTTGCTTCTGCCTGTAACAACTTCTCTTCCCTTCAACTATGCACATAGTTTTAGCACTTCTCCTGACTCTGCCACTCAGGAGGGAAGAGTTTTATAGGCCTTAGTATTTTGGCCAAAAAGAGCTATTTTCAGATTGAGGCAGATGTGCAAATTTTTTTTCAGTTTGAAGCACTTAAGGATTATCTGGTATATTTTATTTAAGAATATCGGGTATCTTTGACAAGCTGTAGCTGCTGAGTTTTTGTTTCATTGTATTCACTTTCTTTATATGATAGCACTGACAAAAATGAAAGCAGAATCACATATATGCACTGACGAACATAAACAAGCTCCTTGCTCAGGCATCTTCATACGTTAGAAAGCAATTTCCTGTCTGTAGAACTTTGCAGCTTCCATCTCAGTTAAATAGGCACAAATTGCATGGAGCACTGGGTGTGGTACGTAAACAATGGTTCTTGGAACACTGAGAAAATTAAATTAAATTAAAAAAAGAAGAGTTGCGAGTCACAGACCTGTACCCCTGGGGATAAAAATACATGTTTATAAAAAAATAAAAAATTAAAAAAAAAGAAGAGTTGCCATAATAATAATTCACGTTTCCTCTGTTCTTCAAACCTTGAAATAAACATTCAAGAATTATTAAAGTGATTATTTTCCTCCAGTATGCACATTATCCTGGTTAAATAACCAAAAAATCCAAATGAAAAACCCAGAACTTCTATTTGTATATCTAAATATGTTTGTGAAGTAATAGCACCTTTCTTTAAACACACAGTATTCAAACTATTAATGAGCGTTTCAGTTTTGTTTGAGGTGGAGGGTTGGCAAGGAAGGAGGTCAAACAACTGATCTGTGATCCATTTTTTAACCCCACTTTCTGGGAGAATGGCTTCTGGGGAGTGACCCGATATAGTCTTCTTGTCAATCTGCTAGATCTTGGGTACATAAATTATGATATTTCCAAGAAGGTCATTACTTACAGAATGATTTTAATAGGATGTCTCTGGCTAAGGATTGCTCAGAGTAAATACATGTAGAATCTATGAATTTTCGAGCCATCCCTTCTTAGAAAATGTCACATAAGCTTGCGTCTAAGAGGGAAATAGTTTAGAAACTAAATGTCCCTCTGTTGTGTGAGGGAAACCCACAAAACATTACTTGGTGATATCTATCATTCAGGGACAGAGAACATCTATCTACTGATGAAAGAAAGGATGTGGGTAGCCACCTTTGTTATTATAGACCTCTTTCTGCTTGAATTGAGCCTCCTGGGAGCCATATTCTTTTCTAGGAAGATATTTCAAAATCACTCTAAAATTCAGGCTTATGTTCCAGGGAGGTTTCTGTTCATAAAAGTGCTTTTTCTTTGACCTAACTGTCTTACTTTCAGGGATAGAACACTTCAAACTGCATGATATGAAAAGGAACTATATTTTTGGTGGACTTTCCTAATCTCTAAATCAATCTCATATTATTTGCTTCATCTCCTTCCTTAATGTGCTGTTCCTTTTTTGTCTATCTCACAAAATAGTTACCCTTTTCAACAAAGATGTGTGTCTAAAATAGATACTAAATTTATTTGCATTTCACAGAACTTTAAAGCCAGTTTTTTTTAAGACTTTATTTATTTATATGAGGGAGAGACAGAGAGGGTAAGAGAGAAAAAGCGAGCACGAACAGGACGAGGGACAGAGGGAGAAGCAGGTTCTCTGCTGAGCAGGAGGGCTGTTATGGGGCTCTATCCCAGGATCATGATCTGAGCTAAAGGCAGATGCTTAACAGACTGAGCCACCCAAGTTTCCTTTAAAGTCAGGTTTTAAGAAACATTTTGTTAAAACTAGAAAATATTTCTCAGCTAAGTGTGGATTTAGGTATAGTTAATAAAATCACAAAATGTTTGAAAACTCTGAATTTTTGTTTACTGCAATCTTTGAATTCTTCATTAATATTGTGGACATTTATTATTTAACACTGATAGCTGTTTATCCTGCCATTTTGACCAACTATAGTGTGAGTCCATAGGTAACTAGATATTAAATTAGAACCTTAGAAACCTACAGGATTAAGAGCTAGGACCTAGAGGGGAGGCCACAAATTACAACTTGTAGTCTTCACATCCCTGTTTGAGATCAGTCTTCTACAGCTATCAGGCTAAGAACAAAAGGAAAAGGTGCTGGAAAAGTGAATGTAGAATAACCTTTTTTCTAGAGCCAACATGTTTTTAAGAAAAAGAGTTAGTTAGATCATTGCTAAACTAAAGAAAGAATACTCAACTAGAAATTAAGATTTGGCATAGGCCGGGAAATCCATAGACAGGGAAGTAAAGGAATTTTCTCATTGGTCAGTAAGTGACAACAACTATCTAAACTAAAAATTAGTGCTGAGAATTAGTAGAAGGTAATATTTTTGAGACACATTTTAAAAACAAAGCCAAGCAGGCTTTAGATGGTGGTATGAGAAAAGAGAGGAATTCAAAGATTATTCTGAGGGTTTTAAACCTTGTGTGATTAATTTGTTTTTCAGTAAGTTTTTATTGAGATTATAGGACCAATTGAAGTTGTAAAACATGATATAGATCTTGTGTACCTTTTATCCAGTTTCCCCAATGGTAACATTTTATAGAACTCGTAGTATAATATCACAACCAGGATATTGACATCAATGCAATCTGATCTTGTAGTCTTATGTATGTGTGTATATGTGGTTATTTTTAAATGCATCTGACTTTTCCAAGTAGACTCTCCTTAATAAAAACAAATACAAACAAACAAACAAAAACTTTCTGTTCAATGCATATAGAATTTCAGTTATGCAAGATGAATAAGTTCTAGAGCTCTGCTGTGCAACACTATATCTGTAGTTAACAATACTATATTGTGGGTTTAAAATTTTGTTAAGAAGTTAAATCCCTGTTAGGTATTCTCACCACATACACACCAGAAATCTAACCATATATTCTCTTTCAAAGTGATCACTGTGGGAAATTTTGCTTATGATACGACTATTTAGAGTTCCTCTTAAAGTAGGCATTGTCTTCAATGTCAGTTTATGGGTCTTTGTTGCCGTAGTTGGCAAACACCTTACCCACACTAGGTGATTACTTTTTTCATTTGCTGATGTGTCAGTTTATTGATTGGTTGATTGAAGATTCATTGATAGACTGATAAGACTGTATATAATTAATGGAGAACTTTGATTTACATTAATATCCTGCAGCCTAGTAAAAATTGCTTATGATGAACTGTGGGAAGGGAAGCCAGAAAGGAGCTGGTGAGTCTGCAGCAATCTGACAAACCATAATGTACCTACTCTACTTCTCATGTATTCATCTTTATCTTTCCTGCCCTCCTCCATCCCAGTCTCAGCTTTTGCTCTCCCATGACATCCTTCTGCCTTTGATAATAGTAAAACCCTTGTTCTTACTCTGTCTCTTACAGAGAAGCACATTCTTTTTGGTTTTAAATGATGTAGGAGCTCTTTGTTTTACTAGCAACTCATTACAGCTTATTATGAAAGACTACATTACTTGACAGTTCTGAAAAATATAATGATTGTTACTTCTAAAAATATGATCCTTTTGGTTCAGGTATTTTATTCTTTCAACAGTAATGAGAACTTGCTTTCTTTAAGATGAAGAGTCCATCATTTAAAATGCAATATGCTAATAATTCTAGCAGAAATTGGAGCATAAATAAATGTGACCTTGAAACTATTTTTCCTGAAAAACAGACATTTTGCTGCCTTCTGTTTTTACCATATTTCAACTTTGAGCCACCCACTGAGTCCATAACAAAATACCTTAAAAATCACATATTCCAGATTATATGTATTATACATTCAATTTTAAAACTGGCCAATAATGGTTTAAGCTAGTACAGAGGGGATTTAAGCTTAAGAAAATTGAAGCTCAAAGGCTAGCATAGATCTTGAATAATAAGCTAACCAGAAATTCCATTTGCAAATGTCTGGACTCCTACTAGGCATTTCCTGCACATTCAGAGCTCATCACAAAAATCTTCAATTAGTACCAGAGGACATTGTAAAAGGAAAAAAAGAGTGTTAGTGTGCACTTAGATGCAGATGCTGCTACCAAAGAAAGGCGCAATTGCATGCCAGCCTACATAGACAGCAACCTTGTTTTATGTGAGAGATTTACATATTAAGAAAAGACTTAGGGTATTTGCAACACACTTTTCAGTATTCATTAGATGGAAAAAAATCCACTTATTCTTCTAGCCATCATTTTTTGTGAATCTTACATTCTGCATGAGAGCATAGTATTAAGTTCTAAAGGTCAGAAGGTTATTTATTTCATTCAGATCCAGTAAAATATTGAATCTTCAGTGCCTCATGCTACAAATAATTTATGATGATAAAATTTCAAACAAAATGTTGGCAAGAGTGACTTTTTCACTATGTGCAAAAATGAGATATTAATTAGTTATTATATAAGACCATTCATTATCGTCTAGAATCACTTCCTCTTAATTTATACAAAAGGATATTACACTTAATTAATGCCAAGAAGAGAGGTGAAACTAAATGTTTCTATATTTATAATGTTGCCTCCCACTATCATGATTTTCATTATGTATGGTTTGAAATATGTTTTGATGTTTTCCGCATGAATTTGTAGCAGTTTGAGTTGTATTAAAGTGTATTTTATCTTCTTAAAGATCAACAACTGAGGCACTCTAACATATTATTTACTCTAAGAAAATTATATATATATATATATATATATATATATATATATATATAGTCTTGTCATATTATATTTTATTTATTAGCATCCTTTGCAAATAAAATATTGCTATTGACAAATGAACTGACTCTAAATTAATCAAATAGTGAAATAAATAGATTTAGCATCCATATACTGCCACATTTCTGGTAGTTTTTATAGAAATGGTTTTAAAAGAAAATCTGCTTCCAATCTGGCATTCCAATTCTTCTGAAGTAATCATTAGAAAGATAAGTTGGGCTACTTTATACATGCCTATAATGCATGCTGGAAATTATTCAAAATATTACTCTGTAGAATTTAGCCTGCTTAAATTACAAAGTTGAGTTTTATTTGTTTACCTTGCGTATCAGGTTTGTGAAATTGATTCATGCTATTCTAACTCATGTGAGACTATTGGCTCAACAAGAAATTTTAATTCATAATTATTTTATTTTCCTGTGAAGGATATGCACCAAAAATCTTGAAATATTCTTGTATAGTGTTCCAAACATTCAAAAGAAGCTTCAAAGAACAATCCAGCATAAGAAGGTTGATTTGGATTAGAGCAAAGAATTTATTAATTTGAAAGAAGAACATGTAGAAGTAACACAAATAGCCCCTCTCAGTTGTAGAGACATTATTCCATCAGGATTGGTGGCTCACTAAGGTAGGGTATATTCAGCATTGCCATCTCTTTGTCAGCTCTTATCTATAGGCTTTTTGGAAGTTCCTTGTGACCAGATGACCAGGACAGGAGACAACATTAGGTCACACATTCTAGAAGTGGGCTGAGCCACATTATAATACACTCAGCAAATAAGTTTGGAGGACAGTCAGAAATGTAATTTCTTATGATAGGTCAAAATTTGATTGACATATTATGGTGTCCACATTGCCTGGGAGAATAAATGACCAGAGGTATGATACCCACTGGTTCCTGTGTCCACCAGTTTGACTGATTACCCAGACTTTGTAAAGACCACAGCTATCATCACAGTTACAGAAATAACACTAGAGTAGTTATATATGTTTTCTTTTTCTCTGTTTATCATTTATTTATCATCTATCAATCATCTATCTGCCATCTTTTATCTACTTTATCATTTTCAGTATCCTTTTTCCCATAAGTCTTTCTACTAACATTTTATATAAGACATATTTTTGATCGGTATAATCAGTTCCATTAGTAGAAAAAAAATGTAATCGGGTTTGATTTAGTAGAGACATAATTATCACCAAGACATGGATATAGCATCCATTGGGACTGTGGATCTTTCATATTGGGAAGAATATAAGTGTTTTCAACAATATTAGTGTACTGGTATTGTGTTAAATAGAAGTGTGTTCATTTTATTGACTAGAGCTTTAAGTATGCTTAGAAAGAGTGGCATTGGCATAGAACTTGGTTCATATGAAAGAAGTGCAAAATCGGAGCTAACTACTACCAAGAATTCTTGGGAATTCCCAGTGAATTGCATTGGAAACTACTGTGTGTGGATGTGTCCTTCAGACTTTGCTTCTTGCCAGAAAACAGAAGTCAGCCTCTACCCTGCTGCTTCCAGTTCATCTTCTTCCCACCTTGCTGACAGATGTTACAAAATGAAGCCAGTTCTGCTTCCCCATTAGGACTCTTATCTATTTTTTCTCCTATTATGAAAAACACCCCAGGGAAATGCCCACCAACAGTAATCTTCACCATCTTCTACTTCCAGTGAAGAGTTCCCAGCTGGAGAGCTGCACATTGCCTGCTTTCTCTGAATACAGTAGCCACACCCTTTTGGTGTCTCCCCACACTCTTGACAAAGGTTCACACATATGACAGCTTTTCCTCACACAGTCTGTTTTGTAGTTGGAAAATCTCCTAATTTTTTCCTATTCTGTTTTTTGTTGTTGTTCTTGTTCTTTGTTTGTTTGTTTTTGATTTAATTGTTACGTTTGGATCAGTTCTGAGTGGAGGGGAATAGAGAAACATATGTACCTTGCCGCCTCAAAACCATCACTTTATTGATGACATTCTAAGTGTCTTCTCTCTTAATGACTTAGATTAGGGCTTCTCTGAATAGTCTACAATATGAAAACTGAGTTTGCACACTTGCATGTAAAAGCTATTTTTTCTTGTGGCTTATGATAACATTCAGACACATTTTGTGTTCAATTCCAAAACATATGCATGTGTTTATGCACACTGTATCAAATTACTTCCCAGATGTTGAAATTGTTGTTTCAAAACAAAATCCTTGTTCAGTTTATGGCATCACTTTTCCTTTGCAAAATTGTCACTTATCCCAAGATATCTTAGCTTGAAGGAGCTGTATTGAAGCATTCTTATCTCATATTTAGTTTTAACAACTACAGTTAATACTAGGTTGCTTTTGAAACTTTATTGCAAATAGCTAATCTTGTGTGAAAACATCAAGGAGATGATGGGTTTGTATCACCAACATGGCCGTGGAGATAGCAGTAACAGTCAGAAATCATGCCTCTATAGTACAGATGCAAACTATTATACGCTTTGTGAAGAAGAAAACAGTTTTGTGGGGGGCGGGGGGGGAAGTTTGTACATGGTTTCATGAACCAAGATTTATAATCTGGATGCCGTTTCTGTGTTCATTTTGGTGTGCTGAAATTCTTCAACTTCTACTATCCCTCATTATAGATTACAGGAGCTTTTCTGTTAGTCATATCCCTTTTAATCCATGTAATAGCTATCTATAACCAGTATCTTTTTTTTTTTAAGATTTTTTTTTTATTTATTTGACAGACAGAGATCGCAAGTAGGCAGAGAGGCAGGCAGAGAGAGGAGGAAGCAGGCTCCCTGCTGAGCAGAGAGCCCGATGGGAGGCTCAATCCCAATACCCTGAGACCTGAGCCAAAGGTAGAGACTTTAACCCACTGAGCCACCCAGGAGCCCCTAAAACCAGTATCTTTTTAAAAATGCAATTCAAGTCATAGCTCCCCTAGAAAGTGTAATTTGGGAGATGAAGAAGGTTACTATTTTTCCTATGATTTTTTAACCCTTTCAATGATAAAGGACATTTTATTATTTTTTTAAATTTTTATTTTAATTTTTTAAGAAGGCCCTATACCAGTGACCCTGAGATCAAGACCTGAACTAAGATCAAGAATCAGATACTGGAGGGGAGGAGGCAAGATGGCGGAGAAGTAGCAAGCTGAGACTGCTTCAGCTAGCCGGAGATCAGCTAGATAGCTTATCTAAAGATTGCAAAAACCTGCAAATCCATCAGCAGATCGAAGAGAAGAAGAACAGCAATTCTGGAAACAGAAAATCAACCACTTTCTGAAAGGTAGGACCAGCGGAGAAGTGAATCCAAAGCGACGGGAAGAGAGAACCCGGGGGGAGGGGCCGGCTCCCAGCAAGCGGCGGAGCAACCACGCACAAAATAAGGACTTTTAAAAGTCTGTTCCGCTGAGGGACATCGCTCCAGAGGCTAAACCGGGGCAAGGCCCACGCGGGGTCAGCGTGGCCTCAGGTCCCGCAGGGTCACAGAAGGATCGGAGGTGTCTGAGTGTCGCAGAGCTTGCGGGTATTGGAACGGGAAAGCCGGCTACAGAGACAGAGCCGACAGTAAGCTCACAGCTCGGTGTTACCTTGAACCGGTCGAAGGCTCGGTGAGCTCGAGGGCAGCCAGAGGTCAGGCAGACGGGAGTAACTGGGCGCTGTTCTCTGAGGGCGCACTGAGCAGTGGGGCCCTGGGCTCTCTGCTCCTCCGCCCCGAGACCAGGAGGCCGCCATTTGTATTCCCGTCCTCCGGAACTCTAGGGAAAGCGCTCAGGGAACAAAAGCTCCTGAAAGCAAACCCGAGCGGATTACTCAGCCCGGCTCCAGGTAAGGGTGGTGTAATTCCGCCTGGGGCAAAGACACTTGAGAATCACTACAACAGGCCCCTCCCCCAGAAGATCAACAAGAAATCCAGCCGAGACCAAGTTCACCTACCAAGGAGGGCGGTTTCAATACCAAGGAGAGCAGCAAAATTCCAGAGGAGGAGAAAGCCAAGCACAGAACTCATGGCTTTTTTCCTGTGATTTTTTTTAGTCTTGCAGTTAATTTAAATTTTCCTTTTCATTTTTTGTTTTTTGTTTTTTTTTTTCTTCACGCCTTCGGGTAAATTTTTTTTTTTTTAACTGTTACCTTTTTCTTTTTTAACGATTTTTTACTAGTTTATCTAATATATATATATTTTCTTTTTTACATTTTTCTTAGGTGTTTTCTTTTTTTAAAAATTCTTTTCTTTTCTTTTCTTTTTTTTTTCTTTATTCTTTTTTTTTCTTTCTTCCTTTTTGAACCTCTTTTTATCCCCTTTCTCACCACTCACTATTTTGGATCTCTTCTAATTTGGTTAAAGCATATTTTCCTGGGGTTGTTGCCACCTTTTAGTATTTTACTTGCCCCTTCATTTACTCTTATCTGAACAAAATGACAAGACGTAAAAATTCAACACAAAAAAAAGAACAAGAGGCAGTACCGAAGGCTAGGGACCTAATCAATACAGACATTGGTAATATGTCAGATCTAGAGTTCAGAATGACAATTCTCAAGGTTCTAGCTGGGCTCGAAAAAGGCATGGAAGATATTAGAGAAACCCTCTCGAGAGATATAAAAGCCCTTTCTGGAGAAAAAAAGAACTAAAATCTAACGAAGTTGAAATCAAAAAAGCTATTAATGAGGTGCAATCAAAAATGGAGGCTCTCACTGCTAGGATAAATGAGGCAGAAGAAAGAATTAGTGATATAAAAGACCAAATGACAGAGAATAAAGAAGCTGAGCAAAGAGGGACAAACAGCCACTGGACCACGAGGGGAGAATTCGAGAGATAAGTGACACCATAAGACAAAACAACATTAGAATAATTGGGATTCCAGAAGAAGAAGAAAGAGAGAGGGGAGCAGAAGGTATACTGGAGAGAATTATTGGGGAGAATTTCCCCAATATGGCAAAGGGAATGAGCATCAAAATTCAGGAGGTTCAGAGAATGCCCCTCAAAATCAATAAGAATAGGCCCACACCCCGTCACCTAATAGTAAAATTTAAAGTCTCAGTGACAAAGAGAAAATCCTGAAAGCAGCCCGGGAAAAGAAGTCTGTAACATACAATGGTAAAAATATTAGATTGGCAGCTGACTTATCCACAGAGACCTGGCAGGCCAGAAAGAGCTAGCATGATATTTTCAGAGCACTAAACGAGAAAAACATGCAGCCAAGAATACTATATCCAGCTAGGCTATCATTGAAAATAGAAGGAGAGATTAAAAGCTTCCAGGACAAACAAAAACTGAAAGAATTTGCAAATACCAAACCAGCTCTACAGGAACTATTGAAAGGGGTCCTCTAAGCAAAGAGAGAGCCTACAAGTGGTAGATCAGAAAGGAACAGAGACCATATACAGTAACAGTCACCTTACAGGCAATACAATGGTACTAAATTCATATCTCTCAATAGTTACCCTGAATGTGAATGGGCTAAATGCCCCTGTCAAAAGACACAGGGTATCAGAATGGATAAAAAAGCAAAACCCATCTATATGTTGCCTCCAAGAAACTCATTTTATGCCCAAAGACACCTCCAGATTTAAAGTGAGGGGGTGGAAAAGAATTTACCATGCTAATGGACATCAGAAGAAAGCAGGAGTGGCAATCCTTATATCAGATCAATTAGATTTTAAGCCAAAGACTATAATAAGAGATGAGGAAGGACACTATATCATACTCAAAGGGTCTGTCCAACAAGAAGATGTAACAATTTTAAATATCTATGCCCCCAACGTGGGAGCAGCCAACTATATAAACCAATTAATAACAAAATCAAAGAAACACATCAACAATAATACAATAATAGTAGGGGACTTTAACACTCCCCTCACTGAAGTGGACAGATCATGGAAGCAAAAGATCAGCAAGGAAATAAAGGCCTTAAACGACACATTGGACCAGATGTACATCACAGATATATTCAGAATATTTCATCCCAAAGCAACAGAATACACATTCTTCTCTAGTGCACATGGAACATTCTCCAGAATAGATCACATCCTCGGTCCTAAATCAGGACTCAACCGGTATCAAAAGATTGGGATCATTCCCTGCATATTTTCAGACCACAATGCTCTAAAGCTAGAACTCAACCACAAAGGAAGTTTGGAAAGAACCCAAATACATGGAGACTAAATAGTATCCTTCTAAAGAATGAATGGGTCAACCAGGAAATTAAAGAAGAATTGAAAAAAATCATGGAAACAAATGATAATGAAAATACAATGGTTCAAAATCTGTGGGACACAACAAAGGCAGTCCTGAAAGGAAAATATATAGCGGTACAAGCCTTTCTCAAGAAACAAGAAAGGTCTCAGGTACACAACCTAACCCTACACCTAAAGGAGCTGGAGAAAGAACAAGAAAGAAACCCTAAGCCCAGCAGGAGAAGAGAAATCATAAAGATCAGAGCAGAAATCAATGAAATAGAAACCAAAAAAACAACAGAACAAATCAACGAAACTAGGAGCTGGTTCTTTGAAAGAATTAATAAAATTGATAAACCCCTGGCCCGACTTACCAAAAAGAAAAGAGAAAGGACCCAAATAAATAAAATCATGAATGAAAGAGGAGAGATCACAACTAACACCAAAGAAATACAAACTATTATAAGAACATACTATGAGCAACTCTACGGCAATAAATTTGACAATCTGGAAGAAATGGATGCATTCCTAGAAACATATAAACTACCACAACTGAACCAGGAAGAAATAGAAAGCCTGAACAGACCCATAACCAGTAAGGAGATTGAAACAGTCATTAAAAATCTCCAAACAAACAAAAGCCCAGGGCCAGATGGCTTTCTGGGGGAATTCTACCAAACATTTAAAGAAGAACTAATTCCTATTCTCCTGAAACTGTTCCAAAAAAAGAAATGGAAGAAAAACTTCCAAACTCATTTTATGAGACCAGCATCACCTTGATCCCAAAACCAGCCAAGGATCCCACCAAAAAAGAGAGCTATAGACCGATATCCTTGATGAACACAGATGCGAAAATACTCAACAAAATACTAGCCAATAGGATTCAACAGTACATTAAAAAGATTATTCACCACGACCAAGTGGAATTTATTCCAGGGCTGCAAGGTTGGTTCAACATCCACAAATCAATCAATGTGATACAATACATCAATAAAAGAAAGAACAAGAACCATATGATACTCTCAATAGATGCTGAAAAAGCATTTGACAAAGTACAGCATCCCTTCGTGATCAAAACTCTTCAAAGTGTAGGGATAGAGGGCACATACCTCAATATCATCAAAGCCATCTATGAAAAACCCACCGCAAATATCATTCTCAATGGAGAAAAACTGAGAGCTTTTCCGCTAAGGTCAGGAACACGGCAGGGATGTCCATTATCACCACTGCTATTCAACATAGTACTAGTGGTCCTAGCCTCAGCAATCAGACAACAAAAGGAAATTAAAGGCATCCAAATCGGCAAAGAAGAAGTCAAATTATCACTCTTCGCAGATGATATGATACTATATGTGGAAAACCCAAAAGATTCCACTGCAAAACTGCTAGAACTTATACAGGAATTCAGTAAAGTGTCAGGATATAAAATCAATGCACAGAAAGCAGTTGCATTTCTCTACACCAACAGCAAGACAGAAGAAAGAGATATTAAGGAGTCAATCCCATTTACAATTGCATCCAAAACCATAAGATACCTAGGAATAAACCTAACCAAAGAGACACAGAATCTATACTCAGAAAACTATAAAGTACTCATGAAAGAAATTGAGGAAGACACAAAGAAATGGAAAAATGTTCCATGCTCCTGGATTGGAAGAATAAATATTGTGAAAATGTCTATGCTACCTAAAGCAATCTGCACATTTAATGCAATTCCTATCAAAGTACCATCCATCTTTTTCAAAGAAATGGAACAAATAATGCTAAAATTTATATGGAACCAGAAAAGACCTCAAAGAGCCAAAGGGATATTGAAAAAGAAAGCCAACGTTGGTGGCATCACAATTCCGGATTTCAAGCTCTATTACAAAGCTGTCATCATCAAGACAGCATGGTACTGGCACAAAAACAGACACATAGATCAATGGAACAGAATAGAGAGCCCAGAAATAGACCCTCAAATCTATGGTCAACTAATCTTCGACAAAGCAGGAAAGAATGTCCAATGGAAAAAAGCCTCTTCAATAAATGGTGCTGGGAAAATTGGACAGCCACATGCAGAAAAATGAAATTGGACTATTTCCTTACACCACACACAAAAATAGACTCAAAATGGATGAAGGACCTCAATGTGCGAAAGGAATCCACCAAAATCCTTGAGGAGAACATGGGCAGCAACCTCTTCGACCTCAGCCGCAGCAACATCTTCCTAGGAACAACGCAAAAGGCAAGGGAAGCAAGGGAAAAAATGAACTATTGGGATTTCATCAAGATCAAAAGCTTTTGCACAGCAAAGGAAACAGTTAAGAAAATCAAAAGACAACTGACAGAATGGGAGAAGATATTTGCAAACGACATATCAGATAAAGGACTAGTGTCCAAATCTATAAAGAACTTAGCAAACTCAACACCCAAAGAACAAAGAATCCAATCAAGAAATGGGCAGAGGACATGAACAGACATTTCTGCAAAGAAGACATCCAGATGGCCAACAGACACATGAAAAAGTGCTCCATATCACTCGGCATCAGAGAAATACAAATCAAAACCACAATGCGATATCACCTCACACCAGTCAGAATGGCTAAAATAAACAAGTCAGGAAATGACAGATGCTGGCGAGGATGTGGAGAAAGGGGAACCCTCCTACACTGTTGGTGGGAATGCAAGCTGGTGCAGCCACTCTGGAAAACAGCATGGAGGTTCCTCAAAATGTTGAAAATAGAACTGCCCTATGACCCAGCAATTGCACTATTGGGTATTTACCCTACAGATACAAATGTAGTGATCCAAAGGGGCACATGCACCCAAATGTTTATAGCAGCAATGTCCACAATAGCCAAACTATGGAAAGAACCTAGATGTCCATCAACAGATGAATGGATCAAGAAGATGTGGTATATATACACAATGGAATACTATGCAGCCATCAAAAGAAATGAAATCTTGCCATTTGCGACAACATGGATGGCACTAGAGCGTATCATGCTTAGCGAAATAAGTCAAGCAGAGAAAGAGAACTATCATATGATCTCCCTGATATGAGGAAGTGGTGATGCAACATGGAGGCTTAAGTGGGTAGGAGAAGAATAAATGAAACAAGATGGGATTGGGAGGGAGACAAACCATAAGTGACTCTTAATCTCACAAAACAAACTGAAGGTTGCTGGGGGGAGGGGGTTTGGGAGAAGGGGGTGGGATTATGGACATTGGGGAGGGTATGTGCTTTGGTGAGTGCTGTGAAGTGTGTAAACCTGGTGGTTCACAGACCTGTACCCCTGGGGATAAAAATATATGTTTATAAAAAATAAAAAATTAAAAAAAAAAAAAAGAATCAGATACTTAACTTACTGAGCCACCCAAGCACCCCAAAGGCATTTTATTTTATTCCTTAATTTTTATATATTTTATTTATTTATTTTATAAAGAAGAGTGGGGGGATGCAGAGGGAAAAGGAAAGAATCTCAAGCAGATTCCGCACTGATTATGGAGCGCAGTTTGGGGCTCATCTCACAACCCTAAGATCATGACCTGAACTGAAACCAAGAGTTCGAAGTTCAACTGACTATGCCACCCAGGTGCCCCAATGTCATTTTATTTTTTAATTAACAATATTCTTGTGGACATTATTTAATTATTTCCATTTATTATTTGCAGGGAAAAATAAAACTTTGACAAATTTTTCTAATTTTCCCACTGAATATTGATTTTGTAAGATTTATTTCTTAAATCTTCTTAATCAGTTGTTTTCTATGTTTCAATGATTTTCAATTCAGTCTCTTGTGAAGGACCATGATACTCATATACTTTTTTTTTTTTAAAGATTTTATTTATTTATTTGACAGGCAGATATCACAAGGAGGCAGAGAGGCAGGCAGATAGAGAGAGAGGGGGAAGCAGGCTCCCTGCTGAGCAGAGAGCCCAATGCGGGACTCGATCCCAGGATCCTGAGATCATGACCTGAGCCGAAGGCAGCGGCTTAACCCACTGAGCCACCCAGGCGCCCCGATACTCATATACTTTTAAGTCTCATCAGAAGTCATCTCTGAGCACTATAAAGAGAAATGAGGGAAGAAGGGAGGTAGAAAATAGGTATGTGTTTGACATTTTGTCACAGTTTCCCTAACTAAATAAGAGTTTATGTCTTACCTAGCAAATTACATATTAGATATTCAAATTTTAGGGCCCCCGTCTAGGGGACTACAATGAATATGAATATAGGGGACTATAATGAGTATGTAAAAAGTATCTGTCATCAAGACATAATTGAAAAGATGCATAAGATAAATATTGCCAAGGCTACTTAACAATATTATGCACACTCTGAAATAGTTCAGATTTACTCTATGACAGTCAGTAGACTGGATGACCAAGTCTGTTGAAAATTCTTTAGAACTGTTCCAAGTAGATTACTGCTTATAATAAAGACCTTCTTTTCACATTTCAACTATCTTTATTCTATCTTTATTTCTCTGAACCCAGAATATAATGTCCTTATATTGCTGGATTATTTTTGACATTTCAAAAATTGGATGAGGTGAAGGAATCATGAGAACGAATTAGAATGTAAGCTATGGAATTGAATATTAGTTTAGAGAAAGGCCATGAGTGGGAAAATGGGTGGAATCTGTATAAGGTATGAAGATTAGCTAATAAGATTTTATCCATGTTAATTTCTTGGTTTCAATCACTCTACTATGATTATAGAAAATTTTAACATTAGAAAAAGGTGTGTGAAAGGTATTTGGTAATGTCTGTTTGATTTTGCAATTTTTATTTATTTTAAATTACTTCAAAATTTAAAAAGTTAAAAAATTCATCAATGTATGGGAATTTTAAATATACTAGAGTTGCATTTGAATTCAGAAATAAAAGATTCAGTTAAGATTCTGGGAAAATGTATTTAATTTGAAAACAATAAGATGCTTAGATTTTATCATATATTAAAATAAATTTCACTTGGATTAAATATTTAAATGTAAAAACTAAAATCATAAAGTAATGTAATTTTATCAACTGGAATAAGATTGGGTTCAAATCCTAGTCTGACTATTTCAGGACTATGTGATATTATGTAAGTTATTTCTTTTCTTGGAAATTCTGTTTCCTGCTGGTATAATAGGTGAAATTATCATATTTAATTCATTTGTGCTTATATTTGAGGATTATACTGGTATATATGAAGCATTTACAATAATCCTTGGCACTTAGCAAGCATTCAAGAAGAGTAGCTTATTCCTTTTATTCTTGATTTATTATTACTAAAAGAAACTAGAGGAAATATTTTTGTAATACTGGAAATACACATTAAGAAACAAAATGCAGTTTGCATCCAATATGTATAACAGTTGAGAATTTTAATGAAGCCATACCTGTCTAGACACTCATTTTTCAAAATCAGTAAAATGTGTATTGTATGGGTAGCTATGATTGTATTGGAAAACAGTGAATTGCAAATTCAGAAGCTAAGAGTCACATTTTATTTTATAAATATCAAGTATATAAACCATATACCTGCCACTGGAAGGTGTAGAATAAGGGTATATTCCCATGTTCTTACTGTCTCTAGGGCCTTGGCTACATTGCACACTGTCTTCATAAATCATTAAAAGTTTCCTATAAAATGTAGACATGATTTTTGGGTGTGTGTGTGTGTGTGTGCGTGTGTGTGTTTTGTTTTGTTTTGTTTAGGTCATTACTTTCTGTTTGGTTTGGTAAACTCTTCTCAACTCTTGAAGTATAATATGCATAGAGAAAGGTGCTCAAGTCAAACTTTTGCAGCTTGAAAAATTTTCACAAATAGAACACACCCATATAACTAATACTGACATCAAGAAATGTAACATAGCCAGCACCTGGGAACCACCCCGAGGAGCCCCTCACAGTCATGGCTACCCTTGAGTGTAACATCTACTCTGACTTTTAATATCCTCAGTTAATTGTGCCTCTGTTAATTTCATCTTTGTATCAGTGGAGTCATTCACTATGTGCTCTTTTATATATGACCTCTCTGGCTCAATATTATGTTTATTAGATCCATCAATTTTGCATGTAACAAAATTTTTTTTTTTCTTTTTCTTTCTTGCTTCACCCAATGTTTATTATTACGGGTATTCTTTTCTGTTTTTAGGTGTGAGTTTCTGTGTGGTTTTGTTTTTTTTGTTTTGTTTTTTGTTTTTTTACAGTTTCTTGAAATGGAAGCCTAGACAATTTTTTTTCAAACTTTTTTCTTTTCTAATATAGAAAGACTCAAACTCTAAATATCTAATCATAACTTAAGCTAAATCCAGTTGGTTTTGCTTTGTTATATCTTCAGTTGATTTTCTTCAAAATATTTTTCTATTTAACATTATGATACCTTCTGTACTATGTTGGTTATTTAGACATACAGGATTAATTTCCGAACACTTGAAGATATTCTACTTTTCTTTAATTACTGATTTCTATATTTTAATGAACTCAGAGAACATACTTTAATTGATTTAAATCCTTGCTTTATGACCCTTTTTATTTAATGATGGTAAATATTCCCATCCATTTAAAATACTGTGCATTTTGTCACACATTTTGGAGGAAACTTCTAAATGTGCAGGGTGGGGGTCTAGAGTAAAGCAAGAGAAGTGTATAAGGCACACAATTTAAGCAGGCATTTGCAGGATCCTGGAAGTGGAAAATCAACTTCAATGAAGTGTGACTCTTTAAATTTTGTGCCCTACATGCGTTTCTTGCTTCACCTTAGCCAGATCCTGTGTGTTTGTGTTCGGTTGTTCAGATCTTTATGCCTTTACTGTTTTGTTTTGTTTTAAAGATTTTATTTATTTATTTGACAGACAGAGATCACAAGCAGGCAGAGAGGCAGGCAGAGAGAGAGGAGGAAGCAGGCTCCCCGCTGAGCAGAGAGTCCAATGCGGGGCTCGATCCCAGGACCCTGAGAACATGACCTGAGCCGAAGGCAGCGGCTTAACCCACTGAGCCACCCAAGCGCCCCTGTTTTGTTTTGTTTTTTTTCTTTTTTTCTGTTTTCCTTAGTATTTCCTCTTGAGTTCTAACCTCTTTTTTTGCTTTTTATAATTTTTAAATGTTCTATGGTATGTATGCTTGTTTAGAATTGTAATATCTTCCTAATGAATTGACACTTTTTCTTACTAAACCTCTCTTTATAGATCTAATAATCATCCTTGCTTTAAAGATCACATCATATAAAATATTATAGTACTTGCGTATATTACATTTTTACAGTCTTGCAGTTTCAATATTTTTTTAAAAAGATTTTATTTATTTATTTGACAGACAAAGATCACAAGTAGGTAGAGGGGCAGGTAGAGAAAGAGAGGAGGAAGCAGACTCCCCGTGGAACTGAGAGCCCAATGTGGGGCTCGATCACAGGATGCTGGGATCATGACCTGAGCCAAAGGCAGAGGCCTTAACCCCCTGAGCCACCCAGGTGCCCCCTGTTTCAATTTTTCTATATCATTATATTCAAGAGTTGTTTTCTCCAAGCAGCATATACATTTTAATCCAGTTTGTCAGTTTCAATCTTTTAATTTGTATATTTAATTATTGTATTTTTTTTTCAGTTGCTTGATTTAGTTTATTTTCTTTAATGACAAACTACACTGTCCTTAATATTTGTGCATAACTTTTTTTATATAATTTTTTATTTTTTATAAACATATATTTTTATTGTATTTTTAATGTCACTACTGATGTAATGGATTTATTCTAACATCTTATTATCTGTTCATTTTCTATTTATGTATCAGCATTTTTTCCTTTCTTTTTCATCTTCATTTTTCACCTATTAGCTTGTTGGTCATATATTCATTTACGGTTATGTTAATGATTACCTTTGGGATTACAACATGCATCTTTGATTCAATGTAGTCTAATAAAAATCATACAAATAATATTTACCATTTTCTCAATATGTTTTCTCTTTTCTAAATTTTTTAAGATTTTATTTATTTATTTGACAAAGAGAGACACAGCAAGAGAGAGAACACAGGCAGGGGAAGTGGGAGAGGGAGAAGCAAGCTTCCTGTTGAGCAGGGAGCCTAATGCAGAGCTCAGTTTCAGGACCCTAGGATCAAGACCTGAACTGAAGGCAGACGCTTAATGACTGAGCCATCCAGGCACCCCCTCAATGTATTTTCCAGGGTCCAAAATAGCCTCCTGGTTTATAAACCAGGATAAACCATGGATTGGAAAATCCATGGATATTATCTTTCCATGGGGTGAGAGTCACCCTGTTAAACCATTATCAAATTCCTGATCCACAGAAACTGTGTGAGGTGATAAATGTTTTTTATATTTTTAAGCACTGTGTTTCAGGGTAATTAGACATGTGGCAATAAAAAACTAATATACCTCAAACATTTCATTATACATACTTTCTTATTTGCAATTTGAATTTTAGTGTCATGCATTTCAATTTTACATGTATTAAAAACACCAAGAGAGTATCTTAGTGTCATATTTAAAGATTTTTTTAAGATTTTATTTATTTATTTGATAGAGATCACAAGTAGGCAGAGAGGCAGGCAGGCAGAGAGAGAGAGAGAGGGAAGCAGACTCCCTGCTGAGCAGAGAACCTGATGCGGTGCTCGATCCCAGGACCCTCAGATCATGACCTGAGCCGAATGCAGGGGCTATAACCCACCGAACCAACCTGGCGTCCTTATAGTGTCATATTTACTTATATTTTACTCATGCACTTACCATCTCCATTGCTTTGCTTTTCTTCTTGCATTTGCCTGATTTTTCTGGGATAATTATTTTCTTCCATTTTACAAGCATCCATTAGTAAATCTTTTAGTGCAGGGCTGCCAAAGAGAAGTTTTATTCATTTACTTGTCTACAAATCATTTATTATTGTGAAGATATCTTACAGTAAAGAATTCTAGATGTCAGTTCATTTTTGTTGGCTTAAAAGATGTCCTTCCAATATTTCTTGTCTTCTATTTCTTTTCTTCTTCCAAAAAAGTCAACTGTTGGTTTTTTTTTTTTAATTTCTTGATAATATATTTTAATGTTGTCTTTAAGATTTTTTTTAAATCAGGGATAACCAGTAGTTTTATCTTGATAGGTCAACATTATGTTTATCCCACATGGGATTTGTATAACTACTGAATGTCAGATTGAACTATTATATTAGTTTTGGAAAATTCATGGGTATTATCTTTCCAAATATTTCCAATTATTTTCCAAATTTGCTCCATTCTTCTCCTTTCTTTTTAGAACTCTCTTTGCATATATATTAGACACCTAATACTGTTTCACATTTTTTATATCTACTCTTTTGTGTTTTGCAGTACTTTTTGCTTCTCTGTTTCAGTTTAGATATTTTCTGTTTTCATCTATCCATTCATGCATCCTCTCCATGATTTATTTTGCAAAAAAATTCTTTTCTCATAAAATTATAGAAAGCCCATGTTATCCAGTTTTCCTCTATTATTTGAGCTTATTAATCTTTATTAATCTTTATTATTTTAGAGATATTATTTATTCTCTCCGTTTTTATATCACTTTGATGTCTATCTATCTCTTGTCCCTTTTAATTATAAATGGTTGATCTTGTCATCTTTTTTTTTTGGTCATATATATACATATATATGACTTTATGTACATGTAAAACTATCATCAAATGACAACCATGTGCGTCTAGCATCATTAAGGCTGGAGATAGCATCTTCTTCTAGAGTGTTCGATATCTGCTGTGCTAGGCAGGTAGGGTTGGGGCAGATTACCTGAATTCAGTTATGGGCTGAGCTGAGCTGAGGAAAAGTTGCAATTTCAGTAAAGAGTCAATTATTAAAATGTGTCTGGTTAGCCCTTATTTCTAGGGCCTCATTTCTCTGGCTTTTGAGATTTTAAATCACAGCTTAGTAAGTTTACTTGGTCTTTCCTCCTCCTGGTAGGTCCTAAATACTTCTAAGCACAGGGAGGATTCCTGAAACTTCTACTGTGCTTGTCTAAGGTTCTCTCTTTAGATTTTTAGCCACCTACTTGTGCAAAGTTAGAATTAATCAAATGCCTTAAAGGGAAAACAGATCCATAAATCTCCAATTTTGTCTCTACAGTTTTTTTAAATGATCTAAAACTATTTCTCTATCTATAGAAGACTTACTCATAAATTCGAAAACTGAAAAAAAAAAAAAATCCCACAAAATACCCATCAGGAGATGGTATATCCAAACCTTGAAATATTCTGCAGCAATAAAAATCACTACTGTAACACATAAAAACATAAATGAATCTCAGAAACATTTTATTGAACAAAAGACACCAGAGAAAAAGCATATATACTATATTAATTCATTAATATGATGTCTTGGAATGACACGTTTTAGAAAGATCCAAGGTAGCCTGCAGTTCAGAGTTAACTGCATAGAAACAGAAGTTAGCTTCTTGGGAGGAGGGGTAAGATGGTGGAGAAGCAAGAGACCCTGTTTCAATCAGTCCCTTATAGTGAGTTAGAATCTACCAGAACACTCTGAACACCCATGAAATCAGCCTGAGATGTAAGATTATACACTTCTGGATCTCTAGGGGGCAGAAGACGTCAGTGAAGAGTGGAGACTTCCAATTGCTCAGAAGCACTCCAGGGTACACCTTGCCTGGATCATGGTTGATATAATCAGCTACACATCCCCTCAACCACCTTTCACCAAAATGACTAGAAGGAGGAATACCCAACAGAGGAAAAATTCAGAGACTGTGCCCTCTCTATCAGAACTATTGGATATGGACATAAACAGTATGTCAGAAAGAGAATTTAGGGTAACAATTATCCAGGCAATGGCTAGGTTGGAGAAAAGTTTTAGTGACAACATGGAATCTCTAAGGCAAAAGTTAAAGCACCCTGGGGAAGAAGTTAAAAATGCTATCAATGAGATCCAATCTAACATAAATGCTCTAACACCTAGGGTAACTGAGGCAGAAGATAGAATTAGTGATCTAAAGAACAAACTGACAGAGAAAAAGAATCAGAAGGAGGCATGGAAGAAGCAGCTTAGAAATGAAAACACAATTAGGAAAATAAATGATGCCATGAAATGTTCCAGCATCAGAATTATTGGAATCCCTGAGTGGGAGGAGAAAGAAAGAAGACTAGAAGATATAGTTGAATAAATTCTCCATGAAAATTTTCCCAATCTGGGGAATGGAACCAGCATTTGTGTCTAGAGGCAGAAAGATTAATGAATCTAGAAAGACCTTGAAACACTTGATTGTGAGACTGATGAATCACAATTTTAGACAAGAGTTCTTGAGAGCAGCTAGGGGGAAGAAATTCCTTAAGTACAGAGGAAGGTCCATAAGAATAATGTCAGACCTGTCCACAGAAACCTGGCAAGCCAGAAAGGGTTGGCAAGACATACTCAAGGCACTAAATAAGAAGAACATGCAGCCCAGAATACTTTATCCAGCAAGGCCGACATTTAAAATGGATGGAGAGATAAAGGGCTTCCAAGACTGGCTAGGTTTAAGGGTATGTGACCACCAAGCCAGAACTACAAGAAATATTAAGGGGGGTTCTATAAAAGAAGAAAGAACCCAAGAATGACATAGAACATAAATTTACAGAGACAATCTATAGAAACAAGGACTTCACAGGCAACATGATGTCAATAAAAAACACATCTTTTAAAAATTACTTTCAATGTGAACAGCCTAAATGCTTCCAGAAAACAACACAGGATTGCAAATTGGATAAAACAACAGGACCTGTCCTTATGCTGTCCACAAGAGACCCATTTGGAACCTAAAGATACCTAAAGATACAACCAGACTGAAAGTGAAGGGATGGAGAACAATCTTTCATGCCAATGGGCCTCAAAAAAAAGCTGGGGTGGTGATTCTCATATCAGATAAATTATATTTTAAACTAAAGACTGCAGTCAGAGATAAAGAAGGACACTACATCATTCTCAAAGGGTCTATCCACCGAGATCTAACAATTATAAATATTTATGCCCCCAATATGGGAGCAGACAACTACATAAGACAGCTATTAATCAAGATAAAAAGTCATATTGATATGAATACATTAATAGTAGGGGATATTATCATGCCACTCTCAGTAATAGACAGATCATCCAAGCAGAAAAATCAATAAAGAAACAAGAGCATTGGATCAGATGGACCTCATATATATATATATATATATATATATATATATATATATATATATAATATTCCACCATAAAACAACAGAATACTCGTTCTTCTCAAGTGCACATGGAAATTTCTCGAGAATAGATCATAAACTGGGTCACAAATCAGGGCTCAAAAGATACTAAAAGATTGATATTATTCCCTGCATATTCTCAGACCACAATGCTTTGAAACTGGAACTCAACCACAAGAAAAAGTATGGAAGGAAAGACCACCCTGCTTAAAAGCTAAAGACCACCCTGCTTAAGAATGTTCGGATCAACCAAGAAATCAAAGAAGACCTTAAACAATTCGTGCAAACTAATGAGAATGAATACATATTGGTACAAAACCTATAGGATATGGCAAAGGCAGTCCTAAAGGGAAAATACACATCCATCCAAGCCTCACTCATTAAAAAAAAAAAAAAAAAAAAAAAAAAAAAAAAAAAAAAAAAAAAAAAAAAATCCAGAATACACCAGCACTTTTTCCACTTCAAAGAGCTGGAGAATCAACAACAAATTAAGATAACCCCACACATAAGAAAGGAAATAATAAAGATTAGAGCAGAGATCAATGAGATAGAAACTAGAGATACAGTAGAACACATCAGTGAAACTAGAAGCTGTTTTTTTTTTTGAAAGGATCAATAAGATTGATAAACCACTGCCCAAATCAATAAAC